>NC_079171.1:11604479-11894479 GCF_947568905.1 Ostrea edulis | reverse complement strand
CACCAGGATGATTTTTAAAATCTTAATGTTTTACATAAGCTCAAATAATTGAAGTCCAATAATATCCATGTGGTGGAAATATTGCTTGCAAAAATTAATTTAGAGCTCTGTATGAATGACTTGATTATCTCTTTTAATTCAATAGATCTTTTTAATTATATATACAGGGCTATTTCATAAGTAATTAATGCGCACATCGTTGTTTTGTTTTTAAAAAGAGAGCAACAATTCAATTAAAGAAATCATTCATTCAGTTGTGGATATGTCGAATTAATTAAGGATTATATCTCAATTAGATAATTACTCTCACTAACATAATTATTGCACGCATCAATTTAATTAATGATATCAATAGAAGAGAGCAATATTCCATTTATTGCGCACATTAAATGATGTTAGCATTAATGAATTATTGCTCTCTTCAATTGAATTGTAGCATGCATTAATTCTATTGTTGGTATCATTAAATTATAATTCATTTGAGGAGAGCAACAATTAAATTATTGTGTGCATCAATTCAGCGGAATAAATAATGATATCAATAATTCAATTCAAATGAAGATATCATTAATTATTTGAAGAGATCTTTGATTGCAATGTTGCGTGCATGAAATGAATTAATAATATCTTCAAATAATTAAAGATATCTTCAAATATCTGAGTTTGTTATTTTGGCGCTCCATAGATCTAAAACTATTCCTAGTGGATTCCAGTGCTTTCTGACTCAAGACATCATACCATTTCTTGCCACAAATGAATCTCACCATACAAGTGATCTAGCCACCTCTCTTTTAATCTCTTCATAGTATTAATATACGTAAGAGGATTTTTCTCCTTGAAAAGGTGATATTTAAAAATTTGTCACTCTTTAAGGTATTTTATGATCCCCTAATAGTATGTACATATACCATGGTAATTTCTGAACTGTTCGGTGAAAATGTTGACAATCAAGAATCAGTCACTGGTTATTCATGTGAAATTTAACTATCTCATATGAATAAACTCTTGATTATTTTACTACAATGTACCATATTAACCAATTTCGGAAATAATTCCTTATTTGTCTTAAATTTTAATTTGATATAAAGATCGAGCAAACTGAAACAATAAACCAAAGTTCACATTGAACACCAGTGAGGCAATCATATACAAATATCAAATTCATATATTATAGAATTCATTAAGATATTTGAATTATTCTAATCTTTTAATGTGTCATGGTAGCAATGAAAACAGCAGGTCTTTTATTCTCAGTCATATATTTTATTATATAACAGAGGATATTACATGTACAATTAGTAAATATATATACATCATAGATGTAATTGCATGTGCGAGAAAAATGTATACATACATACATAAGTAATTTAACCACAGACATATCCATAAATTTACATTTAATACATTGAATGAATTGAATATGTCCTTTGATTAAATAATCAACAAAGATGGATCCATATGATAATACATGTATTTGTAAAAGAAAAAAAGGAGTTCCATTTCTCATACAAATGATATAGGTAGAAATATCAAAATCAACAAGAGGCCCATGGGCCACATCGCTCACCTGAGTCATCTTGGCCCTGCTGTTTTGATTTTTAAATGCTATTTTATCAATCTTTATTCTCATGAATACTGTGACCCAAACCTAGCTCTAAAGAACACAACATTACTAAAATGAAATCATATAAGACAAAGATATGACTAGCATGATATTGCTGTTCTGGATAAGACCAAGGTAAAAAGTCGTAGGTCTTGGTATGATATGAAAGACCTTGCCATAAGTAATCAATATACAAAACATAAAAGCCCTATCTAAAATAGTCCTGGATATACTTAATATGTTATACTTTCTTAAAAGTATTTCAAACTCAGAATTCAGGGTCACAAGGTCAAATAACATAATATGATTGATTGTTTTAACTGTTTTCCGCCACACTCAACAATTTTTCAGTTATCTGGTGGTGCCCAGTTTTTATTGGTGGAAGAGAGAACCCAGATACAATGTACCTGGGAAGAGACCACCGACCTTCCGAGAGTAAACTGGGAAACTTTCTCAATTACCGGTGCAAGCAGGATTCAAACCCGCGCCAACCAGAGGTGAGAGGCTCCTCAACAAGATGAAAGGTTTTATCATAAGAAATTCATAATATATAATATATATGAAAGATCTACCTTAAACACAATGTAGTTCAGGACATACTGAATAAGTCAGATTTGTTTTGCCATAAAAATTGTATATACAAGATATGAAAGCCCTAGCTTAAATAGTTCAAGAGATATCTTTAAAGAATTTTCCTTTATATCAGCTAGCATATAAAACTTTGACCCCCTATTGTTACCACACCATAACTCCCGGGGAAATGATTTTAACAAACTTGAATATGCACTATGTCAAGAAGGTTTAATGTAAATTTGTGTGCTTCATACTAAATTTGAAAAGAATTCCGTTATTTGAATCGTAGATTGATCGCTGTGCGGTATCTTCATCTTTCAGTTATAGAATTTAGTTAAAAATGTTCAATTGTTAATGTCTACGGACTACAACAGATGCAGATCAATAGCAATATGTCATCTGAGTTTACTCAAGTGACCTAAAATTGTATAATTTTTCTAAAGCTTTTGAAAATTGATAATGCTATAAAAGCCTAGTCTGATCCCTTACACCCCATTTCAATAGTTAAGCGTAAAAACAGACTGGCGGGGATGGACACCAAACTTAAGAAAGCTGTGAGATTAGTTCAATATTCAAACCTACAGTATTTGAATAATAAGTATTTAACCCAACTGGGATGATTTCATCCAAAATATTTCACTAACAATATTTGTGAGGATATTAGTTCACACAGACATTATGTTTCAAAATGAGTATGAGTATGGACATGAACTGGGGTTCAAATTGACAGGCTACTTTACATGGCTACATCAACAAAGAAATTGAAATCACTTGAAGCTGTTTTGGGGTTATATGTGGGTTTAGAAAATATTTGAAAGTATGTTTGGAAACAAGTATAGTGGGAAAATATGTTGGGGATTATTTAATATTAAATTCATGAGACAGCGATGCAGGAATGCAGTGATAGAGGGACTTAACATGCACTTTTTTTCTCTGCCATAAATTGAAGTTTTTTTTATAAGGGGTTCATCTGAAGCTCTCTTTTCAAAGAGCTACGGTTCTGCATCTAGTTTTTGAGGAGAAGATTTTAAAAGATTTTCCTTGTATATATTTCACATGTAAAACTTAAATCCCCTATTGTGACCCCCACCCTACCCCTGTGAGCTTTTTACAAACTTGAATATGCACTATATATGAATGTAAAACTTTGATTCTCTATTGTGACCCCACCCTACCCCCAGAGACCATGATTTGCACAAAACAGGAACCTTTCGTGTGAATTCAACTTTCCTGGTCCAGTGGTTCTTGAAAAGGTTTTTTAAATGACCCCACCCTATTTTTGCATTTCCACGATTATTTCCTTTTTGAAGGGTGCATGACCCTTTATATGAACAAACTTGAATACCCTTTATCTATTGATGATGCATACCAAGTTTGATTGAAACTGGCCCAGTGGTTCACTCTGGAGAAGAAAATGAAAATGTGAAAAGTTTATAAACAGACAGACGACAGGCAAAGGTGATCAGAAAAGCTCAGGTGAGCCAAAAAAGTATACAAACATGTTTAATGTTAAACTTGTTTGTTTTATTGCTAAACAGCTCCATTGCCAGCATCTACCCTTACTGAGCTTCCAGTGTCAGACCTTGATATCAATCATCATCACTCATTTTGACTATCCAGGCCAAATTAATCTTTTGCAAGGGTGAGGCCTGGCTGTCCTGTCGAGGTTGAAGTTTGTACTTCCACACTTGGCGACCCAGTGGATTGATCCTATCCAATCCTGTAAACTCTAGGTCTTGTTCTAGGATCTCATCCCATGTCAGCTTTGGTCTACCTATGAAGTTCTTTTCTGTTGATAACAATGCATAACATTCTGACAAATCTGCAAAAATATTTAGAGAAGTGATTAGTAAAAGGTCTTCATAGAAATAGCAATAAATGTATAAATAGATAAAAATCATAATTTCTATTTCTACAAAGTAAGTGTTTATCAAGTGATCAACTGTAAATTACCTAGGCTGTGTCAAGCTGAATGAGCTAGTCTACACTCTACAGCAACATGTGAGAATAATGAACGTGAAATATATATTCTGAAAAAAAAAACAAGAGATGTTTGTAAAACACATATGCCCCCCATGGTGCAAAATTGAAAAGGGTTATACACACACCTCATTTAATTGATATTATTATCATCAATTCAAAATATTGAGCAGACAATATCTTCATATGTCAAGAGTGAATAGACCATGTGAACTAAAATTCAATAGGGGTCATCTACTCCTTATGCTGTACCAGTGTACCAAGTTTGGTACGTGCCAATCAAACAAATAATTCTTAAAATATAGGAGACAATATATTACTACATGTATGTCCAATTCAACTTTTGACCTCAAAATCAATATGGGTCATCCTCTCCTGAAGATGTACCAGTGTACTAAGTTTGATGTCTTTCAAGCAAAGGGTTCTCAAGATATTGAGCGGACATTATATTCCTATGTCCAGAGTAGATTGACCCTTGACCTTTGACCTTTGGACCTGAAAAACAATAAGGATCCTTCTCTACTCATAACTAACCAGGGTTTGACACTAAGGCACGTCCGACCGACCGAGTCTACTAAATGATAGGTCCGGCCGGGTAAAATGTCGATTTACTAGTCCGACTGGTCATGTTGAAAAAATAAACAAGGAACTTTATTTTAAACCATAAGATATCTTATTTTTAACTTTAAAAAATAACTGTAAAGAGTTTGCGAGCAATTTTGAACCGCGTGATGACAAAATCTCTATTTTTAGTTCGAATACATAGTCGCTGTCGGAAATGATGTTTTACGACATTTACTCTTTGTTAATGGGTGTAAAGTTATATTTCGGATAAATATATATAAACTGAATTTATTTTCATTTGAAAAAAAACCCAGTTTATTTTAATTGAATATAAGAAAGTGTCTATCACAGGGATCGAAATTAACTTTTTTCACCACTAGCAAATTTTAGCTAGTGGATTATTTTCCAACTAGCAAAATTGAGCTTTTACTAGCATTTTTCAATCGATTACTGTTTTACATGAATTTAAGAAAACAAGCATGTCTCTTTATCAAAATTTTGGGAAAATCTTTTAAAATCTCCTTTAAAGTGCAATAATAAAAATAAGATTGCGAATTCTTTCATTTAAAATTCAATGAATTATCAGACAACATACATGGTGCGGGTCATATGGTACACTTGTGCGGCGTACTCGCTGTCCAGAGATCTACCACCTATTAACAGCATCATGTGGATTGAAATCTTGAAGACTGTTTGCGCCAATTTAAACTATATGTTCAAAACTTTTGGAAATTTCATCTAAAAAAATTCTAGTTGAAAAGAAAACCCCGCGAACTCGAAGTGTATGACTATAGAGTACAGAAGGACACCGCGTGAAATGGTGACACACTGTCATGTGTTGTTTTATATAGACACGGACGAGATCAATATGCTTGCTATTTAAATCAGACGTCTCTAAGACATCCGAAGTGTGTATGAAGTAGGCCATCGACTGAGATGACCTTGGCCTTAGTTATTTATTCGATCCACGTTTACTTTTTCAATACTTGTATATTCATTCTGTAAAGAGTTTCTATGCACAAGACAAGATTATTGTAAACTTCAAAGTACAGCCAATAAACCGAGGAAATCCGGGGAAAAGATTGGGGTTTTTTCACTCGCAAAAAGTTGCGATCACTTGTGATTTTTTACTCGCAAATTCAATTTTTAACTCGCATTTAGCGAGTATTTCCCCTTACTTTCGTTGCCTGTATCAAATGAATAAATTAAATCGTAAATAGCCATTTTTCGTTGTTGACACATGTGCGGGAATGTCTCGACTTCTCGTCCTCAAGGAAGGATGTTCCGAGAAAAAAAAAGGAGTAGATTGGGAAGTTTGAAAATAAAAGCACCAAATTGAATGACGAGACTAAAGATGTTTTTGAGACAATTAAGTACGTTTTAGTTTAAACTTAACGTTTGTCATTTGAATTAAGTACTTAAATATGGAGAAACCATCAGGGTTTCTTTTCTCTGGAAAGTTGGTCAGGGCTAGTGGATGTAAGGCCAGGTCTAGTAAATATTATTTGAAGTAGCCCGACTGGTCTAGTGCTCAAGAAAGTAAATGTCAAACCCTGCTAACCCACATATGAAATATCATTATCATCAAGTGAATGGTTCTAAAGATATTGAGCGGACAACACATGGTCTACAGACCGACCGACCGACCGACCAACAGGTGCAAAACAATATGCCCCCTCTTTTTCAAAGGGGGCATAAAAATAAACTCCAACCACCTGCCCATTTTTATTTCCAAACAAAGATGAAAATCTAAAAAATAATTTTATGACTAGGCCAAAATAAAAAATGTGTTTGTTTCAGGTCGCCTGCCCGACCCTAAATATATCCACTGACCCTATTATTTTTTTTCAATTTTCCGATTTCAATTCATCGATATACGAACTATTACCCGAAATGCCAAGACATCTATAATTGTAATATTAAAACTCCATCACATACTGTGTATTTTGTCAATTAAACATTGTGCTCTGAACCCATTTTTTATCTGTTAAACACATTATATTACAACTTTAACTATAAAATTTTCATTGATTCGAAGGCACTTATTTTTATAAAAAAAAATATTTAAAAAAAAATATAAACCTACCTACCAACCCTTTTTTTAAAAATGAGAGGCGATCTAAAACAAACATTTTTTTTTGGCCCTATGTGGCCTAAAATATTTTGTATACTTACTAATTTCAAAACTCGAAAGGAAATGTAATCCATGTGAAACCATCGTGCTCTGTTCATCCTCTGGGGAAGACAATTAATTCTTTGATTTGCAGTTTGTGTCATGACTACACCATGATATCTTCTAATCTCGTCATACTATCAGAAAGTAATTTTGGCAGTTGGCAAGTGTATCAATGGTGTTACTTCTTCATGATCAGATCTTCTATACTGTGTCATATTCAGCATAAAGTAACAATTAAGGGCTATCATCTAGTTCTGAGGTACTGAGGAAGGGCTGTTTTTCTCAACACATAGCCTTTCTTCTGGTATTCTTAGGGATACTTTATTCATCTTTTAATTACATTTCCTTCTTGGAGATTAAAAGTTGAAGACCACTGAAAGAAAAAGAAGTGATTTAATGAATTCCATGTAGTTTATCGAATGTGCTGACCAGAATATTATCTAACCGTAGTCCCCCCCCACCCCCACCAAGCATGCAATGTCATACATGTATCTGAAATCAATACTTATAAAAATTAATTAAAATTAAAATCTTCAAATATACAATCTTGTTACTCATCTCCTATATTTTTCACTTACGATAACTCTGAATTTTTAATAAGTGCGTCCTTTTGTCCACAAACTTTTAACAACCCCTCATAAACAATTTACAAATATGATATCAGAAATAATAATCTAAAAAATTATCCTGTTGTTCATAGATGTATGCCATCAACATTAAGAGTATAACAAATAACAAAAGCTCTCCTGACATTGTGCCATTCTGAAAGAAATGAGGTGCTTATACCCCCAAAGGCAGGGGGGTAACCCAGAATTGTGTCTAGAGAGCGGAATAATATATTTATGGAATTAACCAAAAAATTAGTAATACTTTTTTTTAAGCTATGAATTCATGTTAAATAAAGTGCACCGCCATGGCACATGATACGCCCATCACATATTGTTAACAGAATAGATAGTACCCATTAAAACATTTTTTTTATATCACCTTAATTAAATGTCACAGTGACCTTAAAGTAAGATGCGACACACCTTCTACCTAAGATGCATTAGTTGACCAATTTTGGTGATTCTAGGTCTAATAGTTTTCAAGTTATGAGCCGGACAAGTTTTTGCCATATATGGCCATATCTTCTTAATGAAAAGTCACAGTGACCTGGTTTTAATGTGCGACACACCTTCTACCCAAGATGTATCTACAGACAAAGTTTGATGATTCTAGGCCTTGTAGTATTTAAGTTACGGGTCGGACACGAAAAAGCTAACAGACGGACGGACAGACACGCCATACCATAATACGTCCCGTCTTAAGACGGGCGTATAAAAATTGGTCATGGTAGCTCAGTGGTAACACAGTCTTCGACATTAACCAGTGGCCTGATGCCCGAGGGCAGTAAAATCGGGATCGGGCTTCTTAAAATATTAAACCCTGGAGTCCGATGGGCCTGTAAATGTTTTCTTATATGTTCTGTATATATTACAAATAAAGCGTGAGATTGACTCAGACTAAATGTCATGACTTAGTAGTCAAATTTCGCATAGAAAAATTATCAACCATGCTGCCTTTTCTGAAGTATAGGGAGGGGGCTCGTCCGGGAAATTCAAAACCACCCAAGCGTATTTCACAATCACAACCATGCGATAGAAAAATCCCTAAAAAAACTGTCGTACGAGGAGAAAAAAATGAAAATGCATGCCCCATATGACCGAGGGCAGTGTTCAAAATTAACCATAGACCGAGTATATGTCAAATGGCACTGGTCTATGCCAACTGTAATTTAGATAGACCAAATTGTCTATGCCAATTTTCTAGATTTAAAGCAATAAAGTTATCCAAGAGGGCCTTGCATGGTCAGTCGACGTCTGATAAACATTATGAGGAAAGGATGATATTACAGAAATGGAAAGAAAATACACTTTCTAAGTATATTAGAAGTAAATGAAAATGTTTTAAATTTGTGTTATTATTTTTTCAATGTTGTGGTCTATGCCAATTCGATGAGGTACGTCTAAGTCATCTTATTTTGGCATAGACCTGTGGTCTATACCAAGTTTTAAACCAATTTCGAACACTGCGAGGGTAGGCCTTGCCTAACATTTAAAAAATGTTTTGTACGTGGTGTATACAAAACAGAGTTGAACATGAGCTGCTGATGTATCTGCGAGATTAATCAGTCTATGCGAAAGACATCGGACCGTCGGACCTGACCGATGTGTAGTGCCTCAGGCCCGATGCATCATTTTTTACACCGGACCGGAATGTCAGATGTCTCAATGTCCGGTTTTGAGCTTTACTATCTTGATGCGGAGTTTGTTATAAGTAAAAAAAATAGCACACATCCAAATACGTAAATGAATTGATTAAAACCGCATGGACTGTCTAAAGTATTATACGGGAAGGATTCCTGGAATAGTATTACTAGTATAATAAATAAGATTCCCTTGGTTTTGCATTTTCACGTGTTTCACTTTTTTACATTAGGTTTTTTGGTCTGACAAAATTTGGTTCGGTCCGGTGTGTTCATTGATTACACTGGACCGAATGTCCTGTGTGGTCCAAAAACTTTCGCATATACTGGATTAATATGTTGAAAAATAATATAATCCTTTTAATGTCAGTTGTTCTTTAACTATGATCATCTTGACCTGTATTTTCCTACAGTAAAAGAACTGTGCATGTGTCTATAGAGTAGAATCAGCAAATAACAAGAGATCAAATTAGAAAATAAACATTTTGGGCTTGCAAAATATTGTTCGGGCTTGCACAATTATTATACTGGGAGGCCCGAAGGGCCTGTGCTTTACAAAGTTTTTCGTGAAGACTGGTAACAGGATCAAGAAATCATGGTTTCGAGCCATGCTTGTACTTTATTTAGGGTGAAAATGTAGGTAGTGAGGTGAATGCTCCATCATCATATTTAGCATTCAAAAGAGAAAGTTGCTGGTCTTTCAGATGAGACCTTTAAACACCACATGCATGCGTCTAAATGTGTGGCACTTCATACTACTGAAATATTCTCTACAGGTATTATACTAAAATCAAACATACACATACATGTTTATTCATATACATGTTAAAAATCTTAATTATCATTTTAGAATTTTCTTCTTCTGACAAAATGATGCGCAAGTACATAAATGGAAGCTGTGCCACTATATGTCATGATACTGTACAGCTTGATCAGTTGATACATCACATAAACAGTCACAGATGTAAACAATCAAGAAAAACTTAGTACCCAACATCACCCCTTAATTTTGAATTGTAGCTGAAGATCATTCTGCCAAGATCGAAATGCAGCTTGGCAATGATTAGCGAGGGTTATATTATTCTTAAAAAGTAGATTGAAATCAAAAGTTAACTGCCAAAGTTATCAGGAGACAATAATCCATACATGGTTCGAATTTCCTCCACTGCCACCTAAAGTGCACGTGTAAACCACACGTGTGACATGCACCACACCCCGACAGGCTACATTGCAAACAAGTAAAATGCATTCAGAGTAATAGTTTTACATATGATATTCTGTTTGGTTTATAGTCTTAGTAGCTACATACCTATGCGGTACACCTGTACCATGTACGTACTGCAAACAGTGCGGCGTAATGTACATTTGCATCCTCGGGGATTTCAACCCGGACAAAGTGGAACATGCCAATCCGAATACATATATATATCTTTCGTTTTTATTTTTGCATTTTATTTATTTATCTATTTATGTCATGGCGTTGGGAAAAAAAACTTCAAAGTAGGGAGACAGATGAAAAGGGGGATACGGTCCAATCATCCAAAAAAAAAGTCCCGTGTGGAGGGGTGGGGGTGGGGTAGATTCCTAAGGACTTGGCGCATATCTATTTGTTTTTAAATGTGAAATTCTATCCAAAATCAATATGAATTTTTAGTATACAGAGTACATTAACTGCAAAGATTAAATTTTAGAAAAAAACCCAAACAGTTCACGTACTAGATATATCACTTTCATCATCGGAATTTTCAGTAACTCGGGTACTCTGTCGCTTGTACATAACACGATCGGTATGAAACACCATTTAATCAGTCTATCTAATAAAAAACTCATTGTTAATATGCAAACATTTTCTTTCAACCGTGTTTACTTACCTCAGATGGGCCAACTTCTTTCCCTGGAAAACTCCATTATGATGACATCACAAATTACGTCATTCAAAACAGAGCATGCGCACTTCGAAAGTGTGTAAGCCATGCTCGCAAGGAAAAAAGATGGACGAGTGCTAAATCTTTACACACCTGTTACACACATCTCATAAATCCTGTTAAGTAAACACTTCAGGATTTTGATGGTAGATGAACTATTTAATGATTTTATGCTGATTTTTATAAAAATCCAACTGAACACCACCATTTTCGTGTTCCTTTGACTGACCCCGTGTTGATTTACACGTGTGCCTTCTTATTCACTGGTTCAATTGACATGGCTTACAAACACACACACACACACACACACACACATACGTGTAACGCGTGTCAAATGAACACCTTAACTCCCCACCTGCAACTGAACACTTCTACAGTTATTGGTATTTTAGTACGAAAATTTACTATTTGGTACTAAAAACAACATAGAAGACATTGCTGCGGTCGAAATTTGTGAAATATAGTTTTATTCACTCCTTGAATTTTTGCTTATCAAGTGAACACTTTCCTTTACACACTGTCAATTGAACACTTTCCTTTACACACAGGCAATTGAACACTTTTCTTTACACACGGTCAATTGAACACTTTCCTTTACACACAGGCAATTGAACACTTTCCTTTACACACGGTCAATTGAACACTTTCCTTTACACACAGGCAATTGAACACTTTCCTTTACACACAGGGGATTGAACACTTTCTTTTACACACGGTCAATTGAACACTTTCCTTTACACACGGTCAATTGAACACTTTCCTTTACACACAGGCAATTGAACACTCTGAAACACGCGGCCAGTTAAACACTCTGATACACATGGGCAATCAAACACTCTGAAACATCCAAACAATCATTCTCACCACGCTAAATACATAAGGCCAATCTCTAAAACTTACAAAAAAGTGTGAAACGATTACATAAATGGAAATTGGGATGGGATAGACAGGGAATCCACACATTTCGTTGAAATTATCGCCTTAAGAAAATCAACAACAAAAAAAGGGGGGGGGGGATAGTATTGATTGGATGATTGATTGCTTATATAATTTACGTCCCGTCGAGAATATTTTATTCATATTGAGACGTAACCAGCTTTAAGCGGAGTACCTATCCAATGTATCCATAGGGTTCAAGGTTGTAGCAGTGAGGGTTCTTTGAAATATCGTGCGAACACCTACTACATGTACGACCAGGGGTCTACGTTTATAAGGTCACATCTAAAAGATCCGTGATTATCACTTCTAAATGTCGAGCGTTTGGCGAAGGAGCAATCACTACCAATTTCAACGTCTTAAAATTGGGTTTGCGGATGAACGGTGCTTGAACTCACGACCTCCCGGTTACGAAGCGAACTCTCTACCATTGAGCTACCGCGACCGGTCGGGGGAGGGGTAGTAGTGTCCATAATGATAACTTTAATTGTAATAATAACTTATAATAATTATCATTATATATATATATATATATATATATATAAAGCACTAAATAATCACAACTAGGTACTGAAAATTTTCGCCCCAGCCCGGGGTCGAACCAGCGACGTACGGCACCCACCACCAAGCAAGATTGTCAAACCAGTGCGTAAGTCCACTCGGCCACAACAACTTCCCTGATATATATATATATATATATATATATATATATATATATATATATATATATATATATATATATACTTCTATGATTATAGACTCCCTTGTTTGTCAATACATGCTGTACGGGCCAGACTCGGTAGTAATTCAACCAAAAAGTATGATAAATAAAATCAAAATTCTGTATAATGCAGTGCCTAAAAGATTTAAAACAAGTATTAATAATTATATACATTTTTTGTATTACTTTTAAGTTTTTTGTTGACTTTTGATATAGATAAAAATTAGATATCTTTGTAAAAAAAAAAATGTTACGCGATATCTTAATTCCACTCCAAAAGGTAACATTTTCATGAACATTCTGTGTAAATGTAACTACATAGATGTGGCCTTACAAAAAACTTTAATCAAACGTTGCAAAAACCATAAATTGTTTGAAAATCCGGTGTATAACACCAGTTTATATAACTTCAGAATCAGGATTTGCTCCAGATTCCTTCATATACTGTTACAAAAATATCTACATGTTTATGATATGTACATGGAAATTATGTCAATTTTGACTATCATCTCACTTTGAAATATGAGGACAAAATTGTAATAGAAAACCCCCCAAAATCACGATTTTCCTTCATCTTAGATATTTTTGTTTAGAGATTTCGTGCTTTAGGCACTCATTACGTCCTCCCCTTGGATAATTCCTGGTTTCGCTCCCGCCACATGCCAACAACTAAATATCCGCTAAACGTGTTGCACCCCCCCCCCCCCTTCTAAACACGTCTGAAACACACTGAGGACAGGGATGACCAAATTCAAGGGAATATATTACTTTCTGTTTTTGTTCAAAAACTGGACGTGTCCTCTCATGACTTTTGTAATACAAATTCACCAGGATGATTTTTAAAATCTTAATGTTTTACATAAGCTCAAATAATTGAAGTCCAATAATATCCATGTGGTGGAAATATTGCTTGCAAAAATTAATTTAGAGCTCTGTATGAATGACTTGATTATCTCTTTTAATTCAATAGATCTTTTTAATTATATATACAGGGCTATTTCATAAGTAATTAATGCGCACATCGTTGTTTTGTTTTTAAAAAGAGAGCAACAATTCAATTAAAGAAATCATTCATTCAGTTGTGGATATGTCGAATTAATTAAGGATTATATCTCAATTAGATAATTACTCTCACTAACATAATTATTGCACATATCAATTTAATTAATGATATCATTAATTCAATAGAAGAGAACAATAATCCATTTATTGCGCACATTAAGTGATGTTAGCATTAATGAATTATTGCTCTCTTCAATTGAATTGTAGCATGCATTAATTCTATTGTTGGTATCATTAAATTATAATTCATTTGAGGAGAGCAACAATTAAATTATTGTGTGCATCAATTCAGCGGAATAAATAATGATATCAATAATTCAATTCAAATGAAGATATCATTAATTATTTGAAGAGATCTTTGATTGCAATGTTGCGTGCATGAAATGAATTAATAATATCTTCAAATAATTAAAGATATCTTCAAATATCTGAGTTTGTTATTTTGGCGCTCCATAGATCTAAAACTATTCCTAGTGGATTCCAGTGCTTTCTGACTCAAGACATCATACCAGTTCTTGCCACAAATGAATCTCACCATACAAGTGATCTAGCCACCTCTCTTTTAATCTCTTAATAGTATTCATATACGTAAGAGGATTTTTCTCCTTGAAAAGGTGATATTTAAAAATTTGTCACTCTTTAAGGAATTTTATGATCCCCTAATAGTATGTACATATACCATGGTAATTTCTGAACTGTTCGGTGAAAACGTTGACAATCAAGAATCAGTCACTGGTTATTCATGTGAAATTTAGCTATCTCATATGAATAAACTCTTGATTATTTTACTACAATGTACCATATAAACCAATTTCGGAAATAATTCCTTATTTGTCTTAAATTTTAATTTGATATAAAGATCGAGCAAACTGAAACAATAAACCAAAGTTCACATTGAACACCAGTGAGGCAATCATATACAAATATCAAATTCATATATTACAGAATTCATTAAGATATTTGAATTATTCTAATCTTTTAATGTGTCATGGTAGCAATGAAAACAGCAGGTCTTTTATTCTCAGTCATATATTTTATTATATAACAGGGGATATTACATGTACAATTAGTAAATATATATACATCATATATGTAATTGCATGTGCGAGAAAAAATGTATACATACATACATAAGTAATTTAACCACAGACATATCCATAAATTTACATTTAATACATTGAATGAATTGAATATGTCCTTTGATTAAATAATCAACAAAGATGGATCCATATGATAATACATGTATTTGTAAAAGAAAACAAGGAGTTCCATTTCTCATACAAATGATATAGGTAGAGATATCAAAATCAACAAGAGGCCCATGGGCCACATCGCTCACCTGAGTCATCTTGGCCCTGCTGTTTTGATTTTTAAATGCTATTTTATCAATCTTTATTCTCATGAATGATGTGACCCAAACCTAGCTCTGAAGAACACAACATTACTAAAATGAAATCATATAAGACAAAGATATGACTAGCATGATATTGCTGTTCTGGATAAGACCAAGGTAAAAAGTCGTAGGTCTTGGTATGATATGAAAGACCTTGCCATAAGTAATCAATATACAAAACATAAAAGCCCTATCTAAAATAGTCCTGGATATACTTAATATGTTATACTTTCTTAAAAGTATGTCAAACTCAGAATTCAGGGTCACAAGGTCAAATAACATAATATGATTGATTGTTTTAACTGTTTTCCGCCACACTCAACAATTTTTCAGTTATCTGGTGGTGCCCAGTTTTTATTGGTGGAAGAGAGAACCCAGATACAACGTACCTGGGAAGAGACCACCGACCTTCCGAGAGTAAACTGGGAAACTTTCTCAATTACCGGTGCGAGCAGGATTCAAACCCGCGCCAACCAGAGGTGAGAGGCTCCTCAACAAGATGAAAGGTTTTATCATAAGAAATTCATAATATATAATATATATGAAAGATCTACCTTAAACACAATGTAGTTCAGGACATACTGAATAAGTCAGATTTGTTTTGCCATAAAAATTGTATATACAAGATATGAAAGTCCTGGCTTAAATAGTTCAAGAGATATCTTTAAAGAATTTTCCTTTATATCAGCTAGCATATAAAACTTTGACCCCCTATTGTTACCACACCATAACTCCCGGGGAAATGATTTTAACAAACTTGAATATGCACTATGTCAAGAAGGTTTAATGTAAATTTGTGTGCTTCATACTAAATTTGAAAAGAATTCCGTTATTTGAATCGTAGATTGATCGCTGTGCGGTATCTTCATCTTTCAGTTATAGAATTTAGTTAAAAATGTTCAATTGTTAATGTCGACGGACTACAACAGATGCAGATCAATAGCAATATGTCATCTGAGTTTACTCAA
Organism: Ostrea edulis; assembly: GCF_947568905.1. Classification (NCBI taxonomy): domain Eukaryota; kingdom Metazoa; phylum Mollusca; class Bivalvia; order Ostreida; family Ostreidae; genus Ostrea; species Ostrea edulis. The sequence goes on along the minus strand of NC_079171.1, from coordinate 11,878,330 downwards.
GTGACCTAAAATTGTATAATTTTTCTAAAGCTTTTGAAAATTGATAATGCTATAAAAGCCTAGTCTGATCCCTTACACCCCATTTCAATAGTTAAGCGTAAAAACAGACTGGTGGGGATGGGGACCAAACTTAAGAAAGCTGTGAGATTAGTTCAATATTCAAACCTACAGTATTTGAATAATAAGTATTTAACCCAACTGGGATGATTTCATCCAAAATATTTCACTAAAAATGTTTGTGAGGATATTAGTTCACACAGACATTATGTTTCAAAATGAGTATGAGTATGGAAATGAACTGGGGTTCAAATTGACAGGCTACTTAACACGGCTACATCAACAAAGAAATTGAAATCACTTGAAGCTGTTTTGGGGTTATATGTGGGTTTAGAAAATATTTGAAAGTATGTTTGGAAACAAGTATAGTGGGAAAATATGTTGGGAATTATTTAATATTAAATTCATGACACAGCGATGCAGGAATGCAGTGATAGAGGGACTTAAACATGCACTTTTTTTCTCTGCCATAAATTGAAGTTTTTTTTATAAGGGGTTCATCTGAAGCTCTCTTTTCAAAGAGCTACGGTTCTGCATCTAGTTTTTGAGGAGAAGATTTTAAAAGATTTTCCTTGTATATATTTCACATGTAAAACTTAAATCCCCTATTGTGACCCCCACCCTACCCCTGTGAGCTTTTTACAAACTTGAATATGCACTATATATGAATGTAAAACTTTGATTCTCTATTGTGACCCCACCCTACCCCCAGAGACCATGATTTGCACAAAACAGGAACCTTTCGTGTGAATTCAACTTTCCTGGTCCAGTGGTTCTTGAAAAGGTTTTTTAAATGACCCCACCCTATTTTTGCATTTCCATGATTATTTCCTTTTTGAAGGGTGCATGACCCTTTATATGAATAAACTTGAATACCCTTTATCTATTGATGATGCATACCAAGTTTGATTGAAACTGGCCCAGTGGTTCACTCTGGAGAAGAAAATGAAAATGTGAAAAGTTTATAAACAGACAGACGACAGGCAAAGGTGATCAGAAAAGCTCACTTGAGCCTTTGGCTCAGGTGAGCCAAAAAAGTATACAAACATGTTTAATGTTAAACTTGTTTGTTTTATTGCTAAACAGCTCCATTGCCAGCATCTACCCTTACTGAGCTTCCAGTGTCAGACCTTGATATCAATCATCATCACTCATTTTGACTATCCAGGCCAAATTAATCTTTTTGCAAGGGTGAGGCCTGGCTGTCCTGTCGAGGTTGAAGTTTGTACTTCCACACTTGGCGACCCAGTGGATTGATCCTATCCAATCCTGTAAACTCTAGGTCTTGTTCTAGGATCTCATCCCATGTCAGCTTTGGTCTACCTATGAAGTTCTTTTCTGTTGATAACGATGCATAACATTCTGACAAATCTGCAAAAATATTTAGAGAAGTGATTAGTAAAAGGTCTTCATAGAAATAGCAATAAATGTATAAATAGATAAAAATCATAATTTCTATTTCTACAAAGTAAGTGTTTATCAAATGATCAACTGTAAATTACCTAGGCTGTGTCAAGCTGAATGAGCTAGTTTGTGCAGAACGAACAAAAATTACACCAAACACAGCGACACCTTTTGGAAATTTTATTTTTACAAACTTGAATCTGCACTACAGAGCTGTATGTCAGGAAGCTTTCATGTAAATGTAAACTGCTCTGGCCAAATGGTTCTTGAAAATTCTCTATACTTATTTGAATGTAAAACTTTGATCTCCTATTGTGGCCTCGGCCAACCTTCCCTGGGAGGCATGATTATGACAAACTTGAATCTGCACTATTTCAGGAAGCCTTTACGTAAATTTGTATTTTACTGGCCTTGTTATTTTCCTACTTCTTGTGAAGATTTTCCCTATATATTTGTACATGTAAAACTTTGATCACCTAGTGTGGCCCTATTCTACCCCAGGGGGTCATGATTTGAACAAACTTCAATCTACACTTGTCCGGAAGCTTTCATGTAACTTTCACATCATCTGGCCCAGTGGTTCTTTAGAAGAAGATTTTTAAATGACCCCACCCTATTTTTGCAATTTTGTAATTAGATCTTCCCTTTGAAAGGGGGTGTGGCCCTTTATTTGAACAAACTTGAAAGCCCTTCACCAAGGATGCTTTGTCAAGTTAGGTTGAAATTGGCCCAGTGGTTCTTGAGAAGAAGTCAGAAATGTGAAAGTTTACAGACAGACGGACAACAGGGAAAAAGAATGTTCAACTTCAGTGTTACATGAAAATGTACTTCAAAATCACTCAACAACAATTATAATATTGCTGTATGGAAATTTTCTGTCCAAAGAAAACAATGTAAAAAAAATGATGTAATCTACACTCTAGAGCAACATGTGAGAATAATGAACGTGAAATATATATTCTGAAAAAAAAAACGAGATGTTTGTAAAACACATATGCCCCCCATGGTGCAAAATTGAAAAGGGTTATACACACACCTCATTTAATTGATAGTATTATCATCAATTCAAAATATTGAGCAGACAATATCTTCCTATGTCAAGAGTGAATTGACCATGTGACCTAAAATTCAATAGGGGTCATCTACTCCTTATGCTGTACCAGTGTACCAAGTTTGGTACGTGTCAATCAAACAAATAATTCTTAAAATATAGGAGACAATATATTACTATGTCCAGTTCAACTTTTGACTTTTGACTTCAAAATCAATATGGGTCATCCTCTTCTGAAGATGTACCAGTGTACTAAGTTTGATGTCTGTCAAGTAAAAGTGTTATCAAGATATTGAGTGGACAGTATATTACTATGTCCAGTTTGACCCTTGACCTTTAACCATGTGACCTCAAAATCAATAGGAGTCATCTTCTCCTGAATATACACCAGTGTACTATTTAAAGTTTGATGTCTGTCAAGCAAAGGGTTCTGAAGATATTGAGCAGACAGTATATTCCAATGTCCAGGTTGACCCTTGATCTTTAAACATGTGACCTCAAAATCAATAGGGATCATCTTCTCCTGAAGATGTACCAGTGTACCAAGTTTGATGTCTGTCAAGCAAAGGGTTCTCAAGATATTGAACGGACAGTATATTCCTATGTCCAGTTTGACCCTTGACCTTTGCTCATGTGACCTCAAAATCATTAAGGGTCATCTTCTCCTGAAGATGTACCAGTGTAACAAGTTTGATGTCTGTCAGGCAAAGGGTTCTCAAGATATTAAACGGACAATATATTCCTATGTCCAGTGTGACCCTTGACCTTTGACCATGTGACCTCAAAATCAATAGGGGTCATCTTCTCCTGAAGACGTATCAGTGTACCAAGTTTGATGTCTGTCAAGAAGAGGGTTCTCAAGATACTGAGCATACATTATATTCCTATGTCCAGTTTACCCTTGATCTTTGACCATGTGACCTCAAAATCAATAGGGGTCATCTTCTCCTGAAGACGTACTAGTGTAACAAGTTTGATGTCTGTCAAGCAAAGGGTTCTCAAGATATTGAACGGACAATATATTCCTATGTCCAGTGTGACCTTTGACCGTGTGACCTCAAAATCAATAGGGGTCATCTTCTCCTGAAGACATATCAGTGTACTAAGTTTGATGTCTGTCAAGAAAAGGGTTCTCAATATATTGAACGGACAGTATATTCCTATGTCCAGTTTGACCCTTGACCTTTGACCATGTGACCTCAAAATCAATAGGGGTCATCTTCTTCTGAAGATGTACTGGTGTACCAAGTTTGATGTCTGTCAAGCAAAGGGTTCTCTAGACATTGAATGGTCAGTATATTCCCATGCCCAGTTTGACCCTTGACCTTTGACCATATGACCTTAAAATCAATAGGGGTCATCTACTTCTTAGGATGTACCAGTGTGTCAAGTTTGATGTCTTTCAAGCAAAGGGTTCTCAAGATATTGAGCGGACATTATATTCCTATGTCCAGAGTAGATTGACCCTTGACCTTTGGACCTGAAAAACAATAAGGATCCTCTTCTACTCATAACTAACCAGGGTTTGACACTAAGTCACGTCCGACCGACCGAGTCTACTAAATGATAGGTCCGGTCGGGTAAAATGTCGATTTACTAGTCCGACTGGTCATGTTGAAAAAATAAACAAGGAACTTTATTTTAAACCATAAGATATCTTATTTTTAACTTTAAAAAATAACTGTAAAGAGTTTGCGAGCAATTTTGAACCGCGTGATGACAAAATCTCTATTTTTAGTTCGAATACATAGTCGCTGTCGGAAGTGATGTTTTACGACATTTACTCTTTGTTAATGGGTGTAAAGTTATATTTCGGATAAATATATATAAACTGAATTTATTTTCATTTGAAAAAAAACCCAGTTTATTTTAATTGAATATAAGAAAGTGTCTATCACAGGGATCGAAATTAACTTTTTTCACCACTAGCAAATTTTAGCTAGTGGATTATTTTCCAACTAGCAAAATTGAGCTTTTACTAGCATTTTTCAATCGATTACTGTTTTACATGAATTTAAGAAAACAAGCATGTCTCTTTATCAAAATTTTGGGAAAATCTTTTAAAATCTCCTTTAAAGTGCAATAATAAAAATAAGATTGCGAATTCTTTCATTTAAAATTCAATGAATTATCAGACAACATACATGGTGCGGGTCATATGGTACACTTGTGCGGCGTACTCGCTGTCCAGAGATCTACCACCTATTAACAGCATCATGTGGATTGAAATCTTGAAGACTGTTTGCGCCAATTTAAACTATATGTTCAAAACTTTTGGAAATTTCATCTAAAAAAATTCTAGTTGAAAAGAAAACCCCGCGAACTCGAAGTGTATGACTATATAGTACAGAAGGACACCGCGTGAAATGGTGACACACTGTCATGTGTTGTTTTATATAGACACGGACGAGATCAATATGCTTGCTATTTAAATCAGACGTCTCTGAGACATCCGAAGTGTGTATGAAGTAGGCCATCGACTGAGATGACCTATTTATTCGATCCACGTTTACTTTTTCAATACTTGTATATTCATTCTGTAAAGAGTTTCTATGCACAAGACAAGATTATTGTAAACTTCAAAGTACAGCCAATAAACCGAGGAAATCCGGGAAAAAGATTGGGGTTTTTTCACTCGCAAAAAGTTGCGATCACTTGTGATTTTTTACTCGCAAATTCAATTTTTAACTCGCATTTAGCGAGTATTTCCCCTTAATTTCGTTGCCTGTATCAAATGAATAAATTAAATCGTAAATAGCCATTTTTCGTTGTTGACACATGTGCGGGAATGTCTCGACTTCTCGTCCTCAAGGAAGGATGTTCCGAGAAAAAAAAAAGGAGTAGATTGGGAAGTTTGAAAATAAAAGCACCAAATTGAATGACGAGACTAAATATGTTTTTGAGACAATTAAGTACGTTTTAGTTTAAACTTAACGTTTGTCATTTGAATTAAGTACTTACATATGGAGAAACCATTAGGGTTTCTTTTCTCTGGAAAGTTGGTCAGGGCTAGTGGATGTAAGGTCAGGTCTAGTAAATATTATTTGAAGTAGCCCGACTGGTCTAGTGCTCAAGAAAGTAAATGTCAAACCCTGCTAACCCACATATGAAATATCATTATCATCAAGTGAATGGTTCTCAAGATATTGAGCGGACAACACATGGTCTACAGACCGACCGACAGACCGACCAACAGGTGCAAAACAATATGCCCCCTCTTTTTCAAAGGGGGGCATAAAAATAAACTCCAACCACCTGCCCATTTTTATTTCCAAACAAAGATGAAAATCTAAAAAATAATTTTATGACTAGGACAAAATAAAAAATGTGTTTGTTTCAGGTCGCCTGCCCGACCCTAAATATATCCACTGACCCTATTAATTTTTTTCAATTTTCCGATTTCAATTCATCGATATACGAACTATTACCCGAAATGCCAAGACATCTATAATTGTAATATTAAAACTCCATCACATACTGTGTATTTTGTCAATTAAACATTGTGCTCTGAACCCATTTTTTATCTGTTAAACACATTATATTACAACTTTAACTATAAAATTTTCATTGATTCGAAGGCACTTATTTATTTTTATAAAAAAAAAATATTTAAAAAAAAATAAAATAAACCTACCTACCAACCCTTTTTTTAAAAATCAGAGGCGACCTAAAACAAAATTTTTTTTTTGGGCCTATGTGGCCTAAAATATTTTGTATACTTACTAATTTCAAAACTCGAAAGGAAATGTTATCCATGTGAAGCCATCGTGCTCTGTTCATCCTCTGGGGAAGACAATTAATTCTTTGATTTGCAGTTTGTGTCATGACTACACCATGATATCTTCTAATCTCGTCATACTATCAGAAAGTAATTTTGGCAGTTGGCAAGTGTATCAATGGTGTTACTTCTTCATGATCAGATCTTCTATACTGTGTCATATTCAGCATAAAGTAACAATTAAGGGCTATCATCTAGTTCTGAGGTACTGAGGAAGGGCTGTTTTTCTCAACACATAGCCTTTCTTACCAGATTCTTAGGGATACTTTATTCATCTTTTAATTACATTTCCTTCTTGGAGATTAAAAGTTGAAGACCACTGAAAGAAAAAGAAGTGATTTAATGAATTCCATGTAGTTTATCGAATGTGCTGACCAGAATATTATCTAACTGTAGCCCCCCCCCCCCCCCCCAAGCATGCAATGTCATACATGTATCTGAAATCAATACTTATAAAAATTAATTAAAATTAAAATCTTCAAATATACAATCTTGTTACACATCTCCTATATTTTTCACTTACGATAACTCTGAATTTTTAATAAGTGCGTCCTTTTGTCCACAAACTTTTAACAACCCCTCATAAACAATTTACAAATATGATATCAGAAATAATAATCTAAAAAATTATCCTGTTGTTCATAGATGCATGCCATCAACATTAAGAGTATAACAAATAACAAAAGCTCTCCTGACATTGTGCCATTCTGAAAGAAATGAGGTGCTTATACCCCCAAAGGCAGGGGGGTAACCCAGAATTGTGTCTAGAGAGCGGAATAATATATTTATGGAATTAACCAAAAAATTAGTAATAATTTTTTTTTAGCTATGAATTCATGTTAAATAAAGTGCACCGTCATGGCACATGATACGCCCGTCACATATTGTTAACAGTATAGATAGTACCCATTAAAACATTTTTTTATATCACCTTAATTAAATGTCACAGTGACCTTAAAGTAGGATGCGACACACCTTCTACCTAAGATGCATTAGTTGACCAATTTTGGTGATTCTAGGTCTAATAGTTTTCAAGTTATGAGCTGGACAAGTTTTTGCCATATATGGCCATATCTTCTTAATGAAAAGTCACAGTGACCTGGTTTTAATGTGCGACATACCTTCTACCCAAGATGTATCTACAGACAAAGTTTGATGATTCTAGGCCTTGTAGTATTTAAGTTACGGGTCGGACACGAAAAAGCTAACAGACGGACGGACAGACACGCCATACCATAATACGTCCCGTCTTAAGACGGGCGTATAAAAATTGGTCATGGTAGCTCAGTGGTAACACAGTTTTCGACATTAACCAGTGGCCTGATGCCCGAGGCCAGTAAAATCGGGATCGGGCTTCTTAAAATATTAAACCCTGGAGTCCGATGGGCCTGTAAATGTTTTCTTATATGTTCTGTATATATTACAAATAAAGCGTGAGATTGACTCAGACTAAATGTCATGACTTAGTAGTCAAATTTCGCATAGAAAAATTATCAACCATGCTGCCTTTTCTGAAGTATAGGGAGGGGGCTCGTCCGGGAAATTCAAAACCACCCAAGCGTATTTCACAATCACAACCATCCGATAAAAAAACCAACAAAAAAACTGTCGTACGAGGAGAAAAAAAAACGAAAATTCATGCCCCATTGGACCGAGGGCAGTGTTCAAAATTAACCATAGACCGAGTATATGTCAAATGGCACTGGTCTATGCCAACTGTAATTGAGATAGACCAAATTGTCTATGCCAATTTTCTAGATTTAAAGCAATAATTAAAGTTATCCAAGAGGGCCTTGCATGGTCAGTCGACGTCTGATAAACATTATGAGGAAAGGATGATATTACAGAAATGGAAAGAAAATACACTTTCCAAGTATATTAGAAGTAAATGAAAATGTTTTAAATTTGTGTTATTATTTTTTCAATGTTGTGGTCTATGCCAATTCGATGAGGTACGTCTAAGTCATCTTATTTTGGCATAGACCTGTGGTCTATACCAAGTTTTAAACCAATTTCGAACACTGCGAGGGTAGGCCTTGGCTAACATTTAAAAAATGTTTTGTACGTGGTGTATACAAAACAGAGTTGAACATGAGCTGCTGATGTATCTGCGAGATTAATCAGTCTATGCGAAAGACATCGGACTGTCGGACCTGACCGATGTGCAGTGCCTCAGGTCCGATGCATCATTTTTTACACCGGACCGGAATGTCAGATGTCTCAATGTCCGGTTTTGAGCTTTACTATCTTGATGCGGAGTTTGTTATAAGTAAAAAAAATAGCACACATCCAAATACGTAAATGAATTGATTAAAACCGCATGGACTGTCTAAAGTATTATACGGGAAGGATTCCTGGAATAGTATTACTAGTATAATAAATAAGATTCCCTTGGTTTTGCATTTTCACGTGTTTCACTTTTTTACATTAGGTTTTTCGGTCTGACAAAATTTGGTTCGGTCCGCTGTGTTCATTGATTACACTGGACCGAATGTCCTGTGTGGTCCAAAAACTTTCGCATATACTGGATTAATATGTTGAAAAATAATATAATCCTTTTAATGTCAGTTGATCTTTAACTATGATCATCTTGACCTGTATTTTCCTACAGTAAAAGAACTGTGCATGTGTCTATAGAGTAGAATCAGCAAATAACAAGAGATCAAATTAGAAAATAAACATTTTGGGCCTGCAAAATATTGTTCGGGCTTGCACAATTATTATACTGGGAGGCCCGAAGGGCCTGTGCTTTACAAAGTTTTTCGTGAAGACTGGTAACAGGATCAAGAAATCATGGTTTCGAGCCATGCTTGTACTTTATTTAGGGTGAAAATGTAGGTAGTGAGGTGAATGCTCCATCATCATATTTAGCATTCAAAAGAGAAAGTTGCTGGTCTTTCAGATGAGACCTTTAAACACCACATGCATGCGTCTAAATGTGTGGCACTTCATACTACTGAAATATTCTCTACAGGTATTATACTAAAATCAAACATACACATACATGTATATTCATATACATGTTAAAAATCTTAATTATCATTTTAGAATTTTCTTCTTCTGACAAAATGATGCGCAAGTACATAAATGGAAGCTATGCCACTATATGTCATGACACTGTACAGCTTGATCAGTTGATACATCACATAAACAGTCACAGATGTAAACAATCAAGAAAAACTTAGTACACAACATCACCCCTTAATTTTGAATTGTAGCTGAAGATCATTCTGCCAAGATCGAAATGCAGCTTGGCAATGATTAGCGAGGGTTATATTATTCTTAAAAAGTAGATTGAAATCAAAAGTTAACTGCCAAAGTTATCAGGAGACAATAATCCATACATGGTTCGAATTTCCTCCACTGCCACCTAAAGTGCACGTGTAAACAACGCGTGTGACATGCACCACACCCCGACAGGCTACATTGTAAACAAGTAAAATGCATTCAGAGTAATAGTTTTACATATGATATTCTGTTTGGTTTATAGTCTTAGTAGCTACATACCTATGCGGTACACATGTACCATGTACGTACTGCAAACAGTGCGGCGTAATGTACATTTGCATCCTCGGGGATTTCAACCCGGACAAAGTGGAACATGCCAATCCGAATACATATTTATCTTTCGTTTTTATTTTTGCATTTTATTTATTTATTTATTTATGTCATGGCGTTGGGAAAAAAACTTCAAAGTAGGGAGACAGATGAAAAGGGGGATACGGTCCAATCATCCAAAAAAAAGTCCCGTTTGGAGGGGTGGGGGTGGGGTAGATTCCTAAGGACTTGGCGCATATCTATTTGTTTTTAAATGTGAAATTCTATCCAAAATCAATATGAATTTTTAGTATACAGAGTACATTAACTGCAAAGATTAAATTTTAGAAAAAAACCCAAACAGTTCACGTACTAGATATATCACTTTCATCATCGGAATTTTCAGTAACTCGGGTACTCTGTCGCTTGTACATAACACGATCGGTATGAAACACCATTTAATCAGTCTATCTAATAAAAAACTCATTGTTAATATGCAAACATTTTCTTTCAACCGTGTTTACTTACCTCAGATGGGCCAACTTCTTTCCCTGGAAAACTCCATTATGATGACATCACAAATTACGTCATTCAAAACAGAGCATGCGCACTTCGAAAGTGTGTAAGCCATGCTCGCAAGGAAAAAAGATGGACGAGTGCTAAATCTTTACACACCTGTTACACACATCTCATAAATCCTGTTAAGTAAACACTTCAGGATTTTGATGGTAGATGAACTATTTAATGATTTTATGCTGATTTTTATAAAAATCCAACTGAACACCACCATTTTCGTGTTCCTTTGACCGACCCCGTGTTGATTTACACGTGTGCCTTCTTATTCACTGGTTCAATTGACAGGGCTTACAAACACACACACACACACACACACACACACACACACACACACACACACACACACACACACACACACACACACACACACATTATACTATTATGTAAAATATTATCAAACATTATTAAAGTAAGAATCGAAATCATTATTAGACGAACATGTCCTACTCAATTTTAGTTTGAGTAGCGGTAGAAGAGAGAAAGTGTCAGATAATGGGAAACGTTCATCTGTATTTTTTGTAAGAAAAGAACAAAACCTAATGACAGGAATATATGTGACAGTGTTGAAATAAGCAATATTAATGGTGGTTGCTAAACCACAGATACATTGTACAATGAATCAAATCATAGTAGAACGATTGTGTTAATTCGATGCATATATGTTCTGTTACATGTACCCTTTATACTTGTATGTTTATTATTTTATTTTTGTTAACATTTACAAAGCGTAAGGAATTATTATATGATTATTAATACTATTTAACTCGTTTTTTATTCAACCGATATGTTAATTTTCTACGAAGTTTCCTTTTTAATGAACATGATCCCGGTCTGGGTTTCACAAAACTATCTTAGGATATATCATAAGATAAATCATAAGAGTGGTTTAATATTTTACCTACGAAAATCCTAAGATACAACAGTACAGTTTCACAAACGTATCTTAACTTCAAGATCTAATGATTTTGTTATACTCGCTACATTGTAAATTACCGTTTATCATTTTTAGCTGCATGGACGGATTTAAATGCTAAATGAACGATTTAAGCTTATGGGAAGATAAATAGGAAGTTGAGGTCTTATTATTTTAGTAATTTGTAATTGTTTAATGTATTTATAAGATTTAATACATTATACTTCTTTGCTAAATTATGCTAATTTACACGTTACTTTGTGTTTCGAAAATTGCATTTGGTTTATGTACCATTTGATTACAAATATCGTGGATAGTGTGATGCAAAGTGTAAATATTAAAAGACGTTTTATAAAAATGTTGTCTTTATGAAAATATAAACGTGAAACTATGTATACCCCCCACTCGTTACACTCCTTTAAAATTATTTTCTTAACTAAATTTAATATAAGGTACACTAATAGGATTGATACGTTTGTTGCTTCTGTTGAACAAAGTAATGTACTGAATTTAAAAAATGAAAGCATAGGTGGGCCAGGAAAAGAAGGGAAACAGGTATTACATGTACTAGTGAAAACTTATTACGAACATCGCAATAATCGAATTAAACGCATGTGCAACTTTATTTACTCGGCGCAAAAGCGTTCTTACGTGAAGAAGTCACTTCCTGAATAAAACGAAAAAGTACGAAAATGACCCAAGATAAGAACGCGAAGAAACGAATTTAGCCACCCCTGATTTGTGTCTACAAATATTTGAATGCGTTTACTCGTGACCTTAGAACGGCTATGGAATCCGTGCGTTGAAATTAATTTGTGTCAATTTCCACATTTTTCACCTGCTGAAATAGCAATATTGACTGAAAATTCAGAGAAAGAAAATACAGTTCTAAAAAAAAAAACTTCACAGTTTTCTGTTATGGGGGAATCTTGGGGGTATGTAACTTCTAATGTCAATGCAGCAAATTCCAAAAGTATGTCCCGATCGGAGACGGGAATGATAAAAAAGCTGACATGTTTAAGAAGCAACAATTGGGAAAAGTTGTTTGTGAGGTATCCTAAACGAACATTGCCTTCATCACAAACTATACGATGCTTATCAATGATATCCGCATCCTCCATATAGACAAATATATTGTTTCTGTTCCTGAGACCATATTCCCTCCACTACCCTTTTCCTAGCAAAACATAGATCACCACCATGCTCAGTATGGACTTAGACAAGTCTATGGATGTCTGAAAATGTCTAACAATCTTAAGGTTACAGTACCCGCAACGTTATTCTTGACACTCCTATCGTGTTCTATCGTGCGTGTATCCTATCGTATCGTGTGTGTATCCTATCGTATCGTCCGTGTATCATATCCTATCGTGTATCAGGTTTTCCGTTTTATATCGTGTTTTGCGTTTATCAGGTATATCGTGTATCGTATTTTGCGTGTATCAGGTTTTCTGTTTATCGTGAAAATCGTTTATCGTGTAGCTTCGGAAACCATCGGGATCGTATATTAAATCTAATGAAAAAGTAAGATACTTTCCGAAAGCTTTATTCGTTTTGTTAAAGAAGCTATTTTTAGGAATCGAGGAAACACAGTATATTTGAAGGAGAACATAAAGCTGTTGATTTTAAAGCAGAAAAAGAGATATATGTCTATCCAGAGAGGGTGAACATTTATCGCAATTTCATTCTGTCTAGAAAGTATGCAGTGGTTTGTCGAGCAAACCGAGGACAATAAAACTGAAAGTTCCTTCATCTGGAGTTCATAAACAGTTCCTTGTCTAGAAACAATTATTTGTAATTAACACTAACAGAGAAATAGAAAGTTCCGATCTGAAAGAAAAAATCAGTAAATTACATTGTTTATTGCATATATTTTAATAATGGTTCTTTTTCTTCCGATTTTGTTCACCTGTATTCAACTTAATATATATCAACTACTGAACTTGTGCGCGTTCTTATCTATCTGATTTTGTGTATCACCCGTGTTTTGACATTAAACATTCTCAGGGGCATTGTATTTCACATATTTAGAAGATTAAGTTTTAAAAGAGTGGAAAGGTGTATTGCATATCCCACAGTTCTGCTCAATTGGGCACGATTCAGCTGTCATCGTTGTTGTTTTTTTTACACATATACCAATAGTCGTACGTGTAGATACTGGAAATGTATGCCGGTTTTGATGATTATTTGAATTTTTTACATGCTAAACACAAACATTTAATTTAAAGCGTTTCTAAATTGCGACTTTAAATCAAGCCGAGTTTCGTATATGTTTTTAATAGTTTATTTATTTTTTGTTAACAAAATATCAATTCATATGAATATGTTCCAATTACTTGTGACTATCAATTATCACTCATAGTGTAGAAATATCTAACATATGAGCATATGGTGTAGTGCAGTGGATTGAATTTAGAGCGGTCATTATGAAAATAATTGTAGTTGTTGAAAGAGCGGTGAACTCGGAGCTTGATGCAAAATAACCCCCTCCTCGCTACACACAAAATATTACTTAGTTTTATTTGATATCCAAGAAAATAGACAATAGAATAAGAGAGCTATTGAAGCATGATAACACTACATTATATTCCATTTTGTTAATTCCCTGTTTAATTGCTAAACACTCGTCATCAAGTGTGAATACCACGGGTCCTCGGAGATGACCTTAAAAACAAACGCCCCGTGTCACGGTAGGTGTGACACGCTAAAAAAACATCACTGTTCAATGGCCGTAATTGCCGAGCATAAGCCTAAATTTAAAAGCTCTTCACCGGTCATGGTGACGTCTCCATATGAGTGAAATATTCTTGAGCGAGACGTTAAGCAAGATAAAAATCAATCACTAAATTTATGATTCATATATTAAACATTCAAGGTGACAATATACGTTTTAAAATCATTGGCTGAGAAAATTCATATAGATATCTAATAATGAATTCAATACCGTATATAGTTTAGCTTCCGGATTTTAGCTGTAATGACGTTAAAGAAAACATAAATAGAATTTAAAAAAAATAAATAAATAAACGTACAACCGTGGATAATTACATTGTATGCTTTAGGTATATATTAAGTATTGAAATCCTTCAATATTATTATCAACATAATGAAATTATTTTGTACGTATCAAACTTTCGTTCTGTCTAAATTGTTTCTGAATTTACAACATTTTTATCAGGTTTTCCGTTTATCGTGAAGATCGTTTATCGTGTTTTGCGTTTATCAGGTCTATCGTGAAGATCGTTTATCAGGTTCTGCGTTTATCAGGTTTACCGTGTATCCTATCGTATTGTGCGTGTATCCTATCGTATCGTGCGTGTATCCTATCCTATCGTGCGTGTATCGTGTTCTATCGTTTATCATGTCAAGAATAACGTTGTGGGTACAGTATCTGACGATATGATATTTTTTGAAACAGCTATGTTATATCTCATGACATTTTTTTAGTCTCAAGACAAATCTTAGTCGTAAGATAGTTTTGTAGAGCTGACCCTTGAACTCTATCTATGCGAACATTATGTTTTATCGGCAATTTCCACCAGAGTTCATTTGAACAGCAACCAAATATATACAAGAAGAATGTCTGGTTTTATTACCTGTATCAACCTAAGATTTCTTACCAATGGATTCAATATTATGGAGTTATAATGATGATGAATTTTGAAATACATACCTCTGTTTTATTGTGATACATGAATCGGATAGGAAAATAATAAAATGAAATATTAAATGGAGCTCATTTGAGCTGATGATGAGATCGCGTACACACTGCTTTTATCCATATGTGAAATAAATATTTAGGAGAAGTAAACATTGACTGTAAAATGATCACACTCACCTGGAGCCCTTTACCTTGATCAGGTAAACATGTTTATCTGTAGTCGACATCAGTGAGCCAAGATCGGCCTAACAATCGGTATTAAACACGTCTTCCTTCTATGCAATGGTGTATTATGTCATGTATGCTACTCAGTTAAGATCTCCCCCAAACCAAAAGGTGTACATAATTGTACCTCTGTGCAATTCTCATTATGAAACGGTATGTCACGACGGAGAGACTCGAATAGCTGTATCACAGGAGAAATGTCATACTATTCTGTAGCTATTTAATAAAGCTGCCAAGTGATCGACTGCATACGTGTTAACATTCCCCTAAAAAGAGTATTATTTCTGTGTGATATTATATCAGTATCTATTTTCAGTATACATAGTCTGCGAGGGAGTGCTAATTTATATGATGTTGTGACCTTGAAAATTAACCGTAATCTGAATTCATGATGAATTTTAATCGGAAACATTTCGATATATAAGTTCAGCGCATTTGAATCGTGCGATAGTTAAGGTAAATTTCTTATATCCAGTAATACAAATTTTCGGATAAATATTCTATATTTATTTTGATGCGTTTTGAAATTCTGGAAATGACTTCTGACTTAGATATCAAAGTTATTATAATATAGGAATGTGGGTAACCCCGATGATTCGCTGCTGAGAGCCAATGTGATTTTAAAACATAACATGTTTAGATTGAACGTCCATTTGACATCAGTGCTTTTCTTCTAAGGGATGCTCTATCTTCATACGTATCAATAAAATATCAGCTGACAAATCGTATTTTCCGGAGATTTTGGTAACTAGGAGGGTATTTCGATTTTTCCGGAAATGTGCTACGTTATCATCAGCTGGCGTAACGATACTTTACCATGCGGGTACTGCACGGTAGCCCTAATGCAGTCAGCATGCAGTACACGACATAAGTGTTATACACTCCACCGTGGTGTATAAAATCTACGGAGATCCATACTGTCATCAGTGTTCCATGGTGTATGTTATTTGCCAATATAAACATCTTCCGGGGGCTTTGCCGTGGCTATCGCCGCCTGCCAGGGTGTGTGAAATCCATACAGCGTATCTATTCTACTTAGCCAGTCACTTCCTCAACCTTCCTGTATATATTAATTCGGACATTTTGGACCTTCTAGCTCTCTCTCTCTCTTTCTCTCTCTCTCTCTCTCTCTCTCTCTCTCTCTCTCTCTCTCTCTCTCTACAATAATATTGTTGAATTTTGTGTGAAAGTTCGCCCTTTTCCCGTTTAAAGGTCATGTACAAGTGATAAAGAAATAATACTTTTCTGTAGTAAAATGATGGTTACATAATCATCTATTTCCTCGGACACATCTTCAAATCTGGACTAGCTCTCTCATACAGGCTGTGTGTGAGGGATGTGTGAAGTTTTTCTTGTAACTACTTCGCGAAACATTCTTTATCAACATCATTCAAATTTATCATATTCTTTTCATCTACAACAACTGTTAAAAATAATAGCCGAGGGAACAGTGTCAACTTACTTACTAGCCGCGGTGGTCTAGAGGTAGATAGTTCACCCCGCGTGCGGAAGGTCGGGATTCAAATACCGACCGCGACAGACGTAAACGTTAAAACAAGTAGTATCAGTTTAATTGCCAAACGCTCGGCATCAAGTGTGGATGGCATGGACCCTCGGAAATGACCTTAAAACATATATCCCGTGTCACAGTAGTTGTGACACACTAAATAAGTATCACTGCTCAGTGTACGAAATCCCTTCGACAGCATTGGTGACGTTACTATATGAAAGACACATTTTCGACAGGGATGTTAAATACAATACAATCAATCAATCAAACATGTGAGAAAAAAAGTTGATTATCAAAGAAAGAGGATGGGGAGGGGAATGATGATTTTACAAAAAATGAAGCTAATGAGAACAATGTATACACTATGTATTGAACAGCATTTAAGCAACCATATTCTTTGTAATATATTAGGAAGTAAACATTTATAATCAAATTACAAATGTCAATGATTCCACAATAATTAAAGAAAATTGCTTAAAATTTACTCTTGTCTATGTCCTTGACTTTCTGCAGTATTCATGATTAAAACAAAATGACTAAGTGATTCAATAATTTACTTCTATGCTTGTCATCCAAAGATATATTCGAATTAATGATTTGCCAAGTAAGCATTACCCTGTTCATTTTGTGATACATTTCTCACTGGGGAAAAGGGGGGAGGGCCATCGTTTGATCCGTTTTCAACAAACAAACACAAATTCATACGTCAAATGTTTATCACATGCTGTCAGACGCATTGATATGTGAATCGCAATTTGTCACTTGTTTACATATTTTTTTGTGTCGGATGTAATATTAGCGACAGCTAAATTAAAAAAAATACAAAAGACGAATACTATATGAACGAGAAAACAAAAAGAACCAAATATACATATACAGAAGAATCAGGGATAAAAAAAGGTAAGAAGCAAAACACTAATGCGGATAGGCTCTTTAGGCCTAGATGTGAAAAGAAATATCCTGTGTTACTTGACGATTTCTAAAGAACTAATGTTGTACATAAATGTACCTCTGTGTACTTCACACTATAAGAGGGTACGTCACGACGTACAAGTTCTTATAGTTGCACCACCGGGGAAATGTCATACCATTTTGTCGATATTTAATACCGTTGTCAAGTGATGAATTGTATACGTTTAAACATTTCTGTCAAAATAATATAATTTCCTTGCGATACTATGTCGTTTTCATTAATTTATATATAATATGCGTGTAAGTAATAATTGATATTCTATTGTGAACTTAAAATCAGCCCTAATCTGAATGTTTGATGGGTTTTTAATTGGAACCAAGTGGATATATGTAAGTTCAACGAATATAAATTGTGCCAAAGTTGAGGTACATTTCCTATAGTCAGTAATACAACTTTTCGGATAAATATACTATATGTATACGTTTGAAAATGCTGGTGGTAACTTCTGACTTTAATATTAAAGGTAAGTAATATAGGAATGTGGGTAATCCCGATAATTCGCTCCTGAGAGCCAATATGGTGTTCAAACATAGCACTTTTTTGATACCAGCGCTTTTCTTCTAGGGAAAGTTTTATCTTTTTTACGTATCAATAAAATATCAGCTGATAACTAGTATTTACTTGGTACTTTGTAAACTAGAAGGACAGTTTGATGTTTCCTAAAATGTGCTACGTTATCATTAACTGGCGTCACGTTACTTTACCATACGGATAATGTACGGCAGCCCGAATACAGTCAGTATATAATCCTCTAATTCCTTTTAGATCAAAAAATTCTCAAATTCACTGTTGATTATAATGATAATATTGGGTAATGCAAGCTATGTTTGTGTTGAATGTGAATGGAAAAGCATACATCACGTAATAGGGATATTCGATAATTACAAAAATACCTCATTTATCGCTCTTTCTCTGACAGGATTCAATACAGAAATTAAAACAACCCCGATGATTAATAAATTTGAATTGATCTATCACATAATTAATCTATTATATAAATCAACAGAAGCAAATACAAACCAACAAATGATTCAAAATTAATAGATCATGAATTACATTTGACCACTACTTATATTCAATGAACGTTCATACATATTTGCATTAAAAATGTCCATTGGAGTTGTCCGGACAATACAATGGCCTATATGTATAGGCCTATAACAAGTAGAGTCCATACAAATTCCGTGGAATGTTGCAACAAAAGAATAAATCATGGTTAGGTAATCCTCGCAATTGAAATTAATAAAAGTGTTAGATTTCTTGAAAAAAAGTGTGAAATATATTCAATGGCTCAACACGATATCATATCTAGTCAAAGATGATGAATATCTTGCGCCGATCCGACATGTTTAACACCTTTCCGTAAAAAGTCAAACACTTCTGATACTTTCAATACCCGGATTAGCTGACCCTCCGATTGTTGTATTGTTACCAAAACTCTTCGCATTTGCATGGGATATACCAGTTATACACAGACCAATGTTAAAGACATGGAACATAGGGACCCGGTATTTTTTTTCACAAACATGGATATTGAATGACGAAACATGACGAAACTGCAGATTGTTAGTCACCTGCAAACATTACTTATATGCTGCAATATATGAGGAACTCCAGGGGGCTAATTATTTTGCAGGTTAACTTGTTTAAAATTCTTTACAAACAAAAATAAACCAATAACATCAATAAATGGTGCTTAAATTACCCGGTCTGCAAAAGCTCAAATTGTGTACATGTGTGTGTCTTACTGGTGGGGTGGGGTGTAGTATTAACCCATTCAAATTGTCTCAACCCCCTTCCCGACTTCAATCTCCTTAATCGTGCAATGGATAGATCGGCACATGGATGGATTTTAAGCATTCGAGTTTGCATAATAAACAAAACCCCATCCGATTCTACTGTAAGGGTGTCAAACCTAGGTGTTAAATGTAAGAAGTTCAAGGGGGAAATTACAGACAAAAGTATTTAAACGACTTGCATTTTAGATGCATCTATTCATACACGCTATACAGCATTTTCATTTTAGAATTAGATACATTAAAATAATGAAATAGTACTGAATCTATACCATCTGAGAGAGAGAGAGAGAGAGAGAGAGAGAGAGAGAGAGAGAGAGAGAGAGAGAGAGATGATTCCACATATGACGATGTTTATGACGTAGTCATCATTTTCATTTGATATATGAATCGTGTTATTTCTTCATTACTTCTACAGTTTAACCAACACGCATCCTTTATTGACCGCATCCCCGCGACGGGTAGTTAATCCTTTCTGCATTCCATCGTCATTATTTTTCATAGCGTGGTTTCTGAAGTAGCTCATTTGCAATCAAAGTACATGTTTATCATTCCTGGATAAATCACAAAAAATCAGTGATAAATATCATAACCCCCACAAGGAATTAAAAATAAATAGTTAAACAATCTTTTCTTGAATTGATCACCTTGCATACATTGCAAGTGTGTCTCTCAGGAAAATTAGAACTCAGTAATAGTCAATTTTCTATACATTGCGGAAGTTGATTGAATAGGTGAATATGCAATTACGAAATTTGATTTAAGGGCATGCGGGACGATGTCACTAGAAACATGTATTATCTAGATATTTTAAAAATATGTTTCGGGATATCCTTTACAGTGTGTACACATTGCATTGACTCGTTCTAAGTATGCAAGGGAGATACTAAGCTTTGAATTTTCCCCGTTTTTGAAAATTGTAAATCTTTTAAGATCATTCCGATTTTCAATGAAAAATGATTTTGGGATTTTCTTTTGTATTTTTCTTAAAGTAAGCTATAGAATATCCGTTTCCATGAAATTTCTATATTAAATTCACGAATCAAAATTTATAAACATACAAGATAAAGGATATTTCAATTTTACTAATAAATATTGTACGATTGAAAAACAAAAATGTAAATTTTTCTATTAAATACATTTCAGTAAATTGTTTACATCACCTAAGCTAAGCGCCATAATGTATATCACAACAAGTATAATGTCAGTAAAGAAATGTGGAAACACATTTATCAACAAAAATCAAGTTATCTTTAAATAAAAATATTGCTGAATATAATTATAAACTGATGCACAGTTTGCTTTCCTGTAAAAAAATGCATGTTTAAATGAAAAAAAAAAATACTCTGACAAATGTTCTCTGTGTCTAGAAGCAGAAGATATGATACATCTTATATATGAGTGTAAAATGTTTCATTGGTTTGGAATATGTTGTATTTGGCGTGCAAAGTCAATATTCAATGGAAAATTATTGTAATCGGTTTTTATTTTGAATGTAATCAAAACACACTTCTGCTTAATAACTTTATTTTCTTCATTGTTTTGAAGATATACAAATACAAAATCTTTTCTAAACTAAGTAATCTTGAAGAAACTGAATATAGCATATCTAACCATGTCAAGAAGTGTACAGTTTTGTGGTGTAAAGTAATTATGAATTGAAAACACGTGCTATTGAAAGTTTCATAAAACTATTGTAATTTGTATTTATATCTTTTCTGCAATGTAATGCATTGTATCTGTGCAATTGTACTACTGATGGCGCTAATTGTATTAATATGAGTAATAAATTATGAAAACATAACCACATGATAAGAATTTGGGAAAAGTAAAGATTTGGGATGGAAGTTCGTACTCAGAAACAGGATGACCAAGACACGGAAAGAAACACTCCCCAAAAGCCCACTAATAACTTACTTTTCAACACAATTAAACGTTATTCATATACTTAACATCCTGTAGAAATATGAAGGGGTGGATCTAGCCATGGTTTTGTCGTACGCGTCTTTAAAGATAATCATTAAAATGTCAACTTGTATTCGTGACAAGTGATTTTACTTAACCAGTGACTTCTTCACCTTTCTTGTACATAATGGTTCGGAATGTGGTAGCTTTTAGCTAATTTGACAATGAAATCGATAATATTGGTGAATTATGTGTGAAAATATGATCCTTTTTCCGTTGAAAGGTCATGTACAAGTAATGAAGATATTACACTTGTATGCATTAAGTGATTACTGTATAATGATTTATTTTCTCAGATACATCGTCAAATGTGGAATTTCTCTCTTATAAACCTTGTGTGTGAGGAGTGTGTGGAGTTTTTCACTACTTGTAATTATTTCGCGAAACATTTTTATCAATAACTTTCAAGTTTATAACTTTATTTACATCTAAAACTATTCTTACAAATAATGGGGGGAGGGGGCTGTCTCGACTTACTTGCAAACCGCCGCGGTAGTCTATAGGTAGATTGCTCGACCCGCATATGGAAAGGCAGGGCTTGAATCCTGAGTGCGACAAACTTAAGTCGTTAAAACAGGTAGTAACAGTTCCGTTGTCAAACGCTCAGTATCAGGTGTGAATGAAAAGTGAAGATAAGGAACGGTGATCAATCTCAAACCACTATAAGTAATACAAAATAGAGAGCTGAGCAAACACGGAACACTGGTCAAATTGGAGGTGGAATCAAAAGCCTAGGAGTAAGTATCCCCTGTCGACCGACCTCATCCGTCATGAGCCTTGTATCCTGATCAAGTAAGAGGAGGTATCCATAGTCAAAATCAGTGTGTCAAGAAAGGCCTAACAATCGGTGTGAACATATCAGACAGCGTATGACCCAGTATAATGTTATATTGACGAACTTGATCATTATAACGACCATATGATTTGCAAAATGCTGATTTTAATCGATACTGTTTAAACTTCTGTGCCATTAACTTGTTTGGTAGTAGCTTGTCTTGATTCAAAAAGTGAATATAAGCAGAACAAGCCCTAGTTTATCGAATCAGTTAATATATATACACATCATATGCAGGTGATAATAAAATATTGCTACATAAATATGAGAAGTTGACGATTGAGAAGCTGAGATCGTCCCATTCCTCGTACAGATGAGTTGTCAGTTTGCCGTTAATGTCTACTTTCAACAAAATATCTAAGTGTGAAGCAGAAATGGAGGACTCTGTGGTGTCCTTTTATTTTTAGCTCACAAGGATATATCGAATTGACATATGAATGGAAGGTAGTATTGCTAATAGGCAAAACGTTGTCGATATATATAAATGCTGAATTGAAGGTCATATCAAGAATTATTTTTCTTCTCACGTAGAAGTTTCTGAATAAATTCTTCTTCATATGAATATATAAACAGATCAGCTAACAAAGGAGCATTATTCATGCCCATGGATATTCCAACACACTGTTGGAAGACCTGATCACCAAATACCACAACGATGTTGTTAATGAGGAACTCTAGCATACTTTTTTTTATTCCAACCCAAGAATATGTGTGCGTTGAATCAGAGTGGTGTTTAACAAAGCAATTTCTTGGATGACTTATCACTAGATATGAATATTCCCGTTCTCCGTTTTTGTTAAAGAAGCAACTGTGCATAATGTATCTTATTTTGAGATCAGAAGGATATATCGAATCAACATATGGGTGAAAGTTATTATTGTTAATAGACAAAACATCGTCTATATATCTAATATTCGAATCGAACGTCACGGCAAGTTTTTGTTCTTCTCACGTAAAAGTGTTTTCAATAAATCCTGCTTCGTATAAATATAGAAACAGGTAAGCTAACAAAGAAGCATTATTCATACCCATGGAGATCCCAACACACTGTTGGAAGACCTGATCACCAAATACCACGGCGATGTTGTCAATGATGAACGCAAGCACATTTATTTTTTTATTTCAACTCCAGAGTACCTGTGCATAGAATCAAACACTCATCAATAGATATGAATATTTCCGTTTTCTGCTTTTTGTTAAAGAACTGTCTATGATGTCGAGAAATCTAGTCTTTAATTTGTTGTGAGGAATGGTTTTGTAAAATAGTGAAAAGTAACATATTTTGATGGTATTGATTTGGGAAGGTTTTGCGATTTCAAATGAACCAAAACTTCTTTAGATTTTTTTTAGAATCAATATTTTATTAAAACCATTTCTAACAGATGTAGTCGCATATTTAAGTTTGAAGTTTCTCCTTCGCAGCTTTTGATATTGTCGTGAGCAGCTTGGCAGAACACTTACTGACTCCGGAAATCTATCTTTGTTTGTAAGGATTTTTATGCAGTTTAAAACCCAGTATAGGTACGGTCGACCCATTTATTTGGATATTAAATTTGTCTAAAACTGAAGCATGCTTTTAAATAATTTCATCTTTTGATAGGGCTGTTTAAGTATAAGTACGATTACCGAAACAGGATTTAATACCAAGCGATCTCTCTCTCTCTCTCTCTCTCTCTCTCTCTCTCTCTCTCTCTCTCTCTCTCTCTCTCTCTCTCTCTCTCTCTCTCTCTGAATCGCTCTATTTCTTTGAAAAAAGATGTTTACATCATATATATCCATGTTACCTATTTCCCATATGTACGCAACAGTGATATATGTATGAAGTGAAAAATCCAACAGTACACATCTGAGAGCTTCTAAGTTTGCCGATTATTGTGTGCTCATATCATGTTCATTTGTATGATATCACTTTCAAAGTATATATATATATATATATATATATATATATATATATATATATATATATATATATATATATTGTTAAGGGTTATAATAATATAGAGATGGTGAAGATAGTATCTAATTAAATTTACTTTACTACCAATACCCGATTTCTAGATCGAGTTGTGTAGAACACATCCCCCATAGAACTTACTGTCGAAATAATGCACACCCAATTGTATTGTTGAGTGGATGCAGATTTTGCAAATGTTGAGGTTTATATTCAAACTTCATAATAACAGTAAATATACTTTCAGGTTACAATATGTACTTTCAAGAACTTAAATCTGGAAGTGTTCATCTGTGTTTGTTTGTATTAGAATGCTAAATTCATTTCTAATGTGTGAAACTTTGCATGGTTTCAAACTGCACTGCATTAAATTCATGTTATAAGATATGCTGATTCCAAAATTAACTAGTCCTAAATTTTTTTGTGAACAAGTACTATATGCGACAAATATTCGCATACAGTTTAGTACCCGAATGTTACAAACATGCGAAATAATTTGAAATTAATCTGTATAATTGAACACAAATAGGAATGTAAGTAAGTAAATGATTTATTATAGTGGCATGTGTTTTATACGGGCCTATATGTCACTTTTAGCAGACCCCCCATTAAATAATAAATACAGTGGTACATCTATTGCACATGGCTTTTACTATTATGGTACATTTATATGATATACTGTAAGCTGCAGGAATTTTGCAGTTTGTCTTGGGACATTTAATAATAGAAATTTTGTTTTGTCTAATTGTGGCATATTGATCACAGTGGGGTTAAATCCGATACAGGTAAAAAAAAAGATTACTCTAAGATTTGAATAAGAGGAACACTGGAGTAAAAAATGACATTTATCTTCTACACTTTCTGAAGAACATAAAGTACACAGTCTATCCGATAATTCCTCCCCCTTATGCCGCCCTGTTTCAATTCTTATAGGTAAAACACCGCATCTGAACTAGGCAAGTATAGAACGATTACTTTTTGAAATATCCATGATTACATATTTTTCTGTTTGAAAATCACTCATATTTTTTTACGGTTCGGTAGGTTCTAAGTTTTGAAACGTTATGAACCTCTTCATTCCAGCCATTCATAAAATCCCAACGAAGTTTTTCTTCCACTGTGTTCAAGTTGCAGACCATACGATTTAGGAAATATACTGTCATATCAAGAGATTCAAAAAGGAATTTGACCAATTTATGTTGTGTGATTGTTCCATATCCCACATTATTCTTTTTTTCGTAAGCCTGTCGTCCGGCATTGTAACGAGTTGATTCCATAGGCGTAAAATATTCATTTGATGTCGATGAAATGAAAGAAGCATTACATTCTTACAGGTCAACTGCCTTTTTGTTGATATTAGAAATGCTCATTCAATCTCAAATTATAAAACAAATAAAGCGACAAGCTAAAATACCACTTATGGTGGTACATCTAGGTACTAGATTTTGTCATTATTGTGTACTATGAACAATGATATATTACTGCAACTTCGTTATCTTCATGTGAATATTATAAGTATAAGATGTATACCATTATTTTTCTTCTGTCCGAAATTCGCAAAGGCTAGGAAGGATTTCTTCGGTCATTTTTAAAGACTTGATAAAATTCAAACCGTTGACAACATATGTTTTATGAGACGATCGATGATTCGTATTGTGTTAAATTATTTTGTATTTTTCAAAGATATATTAGAAAACCTGACGGATTCAGCTAAGCTTTGAATTGAAATGTTCTTAAACAAATAATATTAATATTAGTACACATGTATAATGTCCTAAAATGTACTGTGACTCGTAATGTGTGTACACATGTCATAATCTACATGTACACTGCATGTAGAGAGAGGGCAACATACGATTCCAGAACGCATGCCTATAATCACATTGAATATCCTTGATACTATTATAAGATATGATAAAATCAAAACACCCATTGGCATACATGCATAATTATACATGTGTGCACATTACATATTGATTGCTAAATAGATCAATTGAGCATATTCGAAAAAAAATTCCAATTGACATATTTCATATAATTACTTGCATGTGCGAATGTATTTCACACGCAGACATGTGTGTCTAATTCTACCACCTGACTATATTATTAGTGTTTGAAATCTTAATTTATAGTATTCATAGTTTGAAATTTGGAAAATAAAAAAAATCTACATTCTTAGTAATGCACATGCAACATAAAATCTGCGTAAATTCATGACTGTATATAACTGTCCAAGTTGAAGGTGTATGTTCATTTCAACCCCACTTATTACAATGAACTACGATCTTTGTCTCTATGCGGTGACAAAGCTGGACATTATTCTTCGAGTTTACCTTGTGTATTTATCTCTATTGTTTTCATGACGGAGGAAAATCCTTGCAATTAACATGGAACTAACAAGAAATACACGGAGGGATTAACTGAAGTACACAGACATGCTAGTTTGTAAAACGTAACAACACACGGAATATACTTTGTTTTCTGTATCTCATTTCATACCTGTTTTGTTTAACTGAAAACATTCAACAATATGATGCATATAAAGTGCTTACTATTCTTCCCTCACTTATATTGTAATTTTTTGTGCCAGTTTTTTTAATTCGCATTTGAAATATTTATTGCATATTATTACTTTAAAAACCTCTGAAATGTACTTAAGTTTCAGCATTGCGGAAACCATTAGGAATCATAGCTTACAGTTTCCGCAGACTGAAACTTGATGGAAACTATATAATCGTTTACGCACAGCGTAAACCATACGGGAAACCTGAACTTCACGTTTCCGCAGACTGGAACTTGATGGAAACTTGCGGAAACTATATAATCGTTTATGCACTGCGGAAACCATATAGGAAACTTCAACGTCAGGTTTCCACAAGGTTTCCATATGATTTCAGTTTTGGGGAAACTAGCGTTTTCATCCAGTGAAGTTCGTTTAATATACAGTTGTAATAATGGACTTTACAAGCAGATAAAATGTTGTTACAAGGTTTGTCAGCTGGAACCAAAACATATTCCTCGTGTAACCTATCCAATTCTTTTATCACTTCTGCTTTACTAAACACAGAATGATAGATGGTACAGACTTTTGTTTAGATATGTCTAATGCAGGATTTTAATATTGTTATGCTTTTCTACAATTCTGACAATGTATCAAGTTTTTCTTTTTCTTATTAAGCCCATCGTGGATAAATCCAAGTATAGACTATCTGTGGCTTATCAAGTTCATTATCAGATGTGAATGAAAGATGAAGATAACAAACATTGATTAATCTCATAACTCCTATAAGCAATACAACACATATATTTGGGCAAACACGGACCCCTGGATACACCAGAGGTTCGGATCAGGTGCCTAGAATAATATATGAATTATTCAAAAATGTAGAAAATGGATTAAAACAATGTTACAGGTAGTAGTGTATATATCGGTGTTTCAATTATATTTTTCATGTAATTTTTAATCGTATAGGCTAATATTTAAATATTTATGATATCAAAAGAATAGTTCAATCATTGATTAAAACAGAGAACATATCAATGAAATTTGCTGCAGCAGTAAAAGTTGATGCCTGCATCTTTAAAAAAAGGTCCAATATTATTATGTAAAATATTATTAAACCTCATCAAAGTAAGAACTGAACTCATTATTAGATGGAATTGTCCTCAATAATTTAGTCTGAGTGTCGGTAGAATGGAGACATTGTCTGATACTGGGAAAAACGTTCCCTGCTATTTGTTTAAGAAAAGAAATAAACTTACTGACAGGAAGAGAAGGGGGAGTGTTAAAATAAACACATTAGCACGATATATGCTAAACCACAAATATATTGTACAAAATCAAATCATATTAGAACAATTATGTTCATATGATGCATGCATGTTCTGTTACGTATATGTTTTTAAACTTTTTTTTTTAATTTACAAAGCGTAAGAAATCAAAACCGGTCAACTCGTTTTTTTTATTCAACCGACATGTTAATTTTCTATGAGGTTAACTTCTTAATTGATTAGTTTGGTTATATTAGCCGTATCAAAATGAGATTTCTTACCAATGAATTCATTTAATCAATGTTATGGAGTTATAATGATATTGAATTTTGAAATATACACATGTTTTATTTTAATACACGAGTCGAATAGGAATATAATAAAATTAAATAATATATGGAACTGGTTTGATCTGATGATGAAGTCACGTGCACACTTCTCTTAGCCCTAAGTGAAATAAATTATTAATAGGAGTAAACATTCCCTGTCAACTGGTGTTACTCACCTAACGGAGTTATTCGTAGTGAAAATCAGTGTGCCAAGAACTGCCTAACGATCAGTATGAGACAATTTTTCCATCTTAACAATACTTATTGTGTCACATATGCAGCTCAGTTAAGACGTCCTCCCAGAACCAATGTTGTACATAAATTTACCTCTGTGTAATTCACGCAATAACAGGGTACGTCACGAAGTGCAAGTTCTAATAGTTGTATCACAGGGGAGATATCATACTATTTTGTCGCTATTTAATACCACAATCAAGTGATGAAGTGCATAGGTGTAATTATTCATGTCAAAATAGTATACTTTCCTTGCGACATTAGGTCGTTTCTTTAATTTATATATAGTATGCGTGCAACTGATATTTGACATTCTAATGTGAACTTAAAATAAACCCTAATCTGAATGTTTGCAGAGTTTTTAATTTGGAACCAAGTGGATGTATGTAAGTTCAACGAATATAAATTGTGCGAAAGTTCAGGTACATTTCATATAGTGAGCAATACAACTTTTCGGATAAATATTCTATATGGATACGTTTGAAAATGTTGATTTTAATATTAAACTTATTGTAATATAGGAATGTGGGTAACCCTGACAATTCGCTGCTGAGAGCCAATATGATCTTAAAACAGAACAGATTTAGATTCAGCGTGCATTTGATACCAGCGCATTTCTTCTAGGGAACTATCTATCTTTTTATGCATCAATAAAATATCAGCTGATAAGTAGTATTTACTTGATATTTTTTTTTAAACCAGAAGGATATTTTGATGTTTTCTAGACTGTGCTACGTTATCATCAGCTTGCGTCACTTCCTTTAACATACGGATAATGTACGGTAGCCCGAATACAGTCAGTATATTATCCTCTAGTTTCGTTTTTCATCAAAACATTCCTAAATTCACTGTTTGATTACAGCAACAAGATTGGGTAATGCAGGCTATGCTTATTTTTGAATGTGAATGGAAAGCAACAGCACGTAGTAAGGATAGTAGATAACTACGAAACACCCTCTCTCTCTCTCTCTCTCTCTCTCTCTCTCTCTCCATCTCTCTCTCTCTCTCTCTCTCTCTCTCTCTCTCTCTCTCTCTCTCTCTATCTGACAGGATTCAATATAGAAATTAAAACAACCCCGATGATTTTAGCCAAAATCTGAACTGTCAAGAAAATTCACCAAAATACTAAATCTGATATTTGGGAATGTGCTATTTATGAAAATGACCACTGTTATTCTTTATCTACCATACCAGCTGTAATATATTCTACGGGGAAACTCTATATTAAATTGACGACGTCACCAATTTTGACGTTCATTTCAACGTAATATACGAGAGTTCTTCCCAAGCGATGTTTTGAGTAGGAAAATAAAATTTGTATCACAAATGGAAGTATTAATTTTTGATCAATGTCAAGTTATTGGTTTTTGTACTGATTTGAATGGGTATTAAATAGAACTGAAACTACATCAGATATCCCGCACAGGGGCAACAACTGCGGTTATTCGCGGAAAGCTTTTCTGGTGCGAAAACGTAATGGTCCGAACATCAAATTAAAGAAACATGTATATACTGGTAACGATGAAAAAATAAAACCATTCAAATATAAACTGCATTTTCTCGTTATGTAATTATATAAATATATACATCATGAGCCGTGGTGATCCGGGTTAGAATAGGTCCTTAATACCCCTTACTTATCGTAAGAGGCAACTAAATGGGGCGGTCCTTAGGATGATACCGCACAATCCGAGGTCCCGTCCCACAGCAGGTGTGGCACGATACAGATCGTTCCGTGTTCAAAGGCCGTAAGCGCCGAACATAGGCCTAAATTTTGCAACCAGTCACCATCAGTGATGACGCCTCCATATGAGTGAAACATTCTTGAGAAGGACGTTAAATAATATTCAATAAATCAATATACATCGTATATTCATCTTGAATAGAGAAAAACAAAACGTAGACGGGATGCTCAATACTGCGAGTCTCGATAGTATATTTTTGTATTTGTATATATATTATGTATTCGCTTTGTGTAAACCCCCTCCCCCGGACTGCATTTTACAGCAGTAGAAAAAGATAGATGAAATGTAATTGTAAGTGATACATTGGATACATGTATTCAACCCACTCCAATGACACCAAAATCCCTATTTTGTGTATGTCAATATGCTTTCGAGAAGTCACCCCCCTCGCTTTTTTTTTTGAAAAACGATCTATGTGTTGACCTATGGTCTATTTCAATCATTGTAAATTAGAATACATATCGTAATACGAGTAACATATATAGCGAATTATTTTTCGGACACCTTAATTATACCATTCAAAAATAATTTTAACGAGTAACATATTTTTAATTTCTTCTAGGATCACATGCAAGTAAAAAGTGCCTTGCAGGAAATGTACATGTATAGTAATCCATATATTGCTATACAAACTGCTTTTCTTTTGTATTTCTTTTTTTTTTCAAAATGAAAGTGAATTTGTGTTCCCCAAACAACGAAATATTTTTTTGTAAACATTGCAGATATAGTAGAACACTGAACCTACCCCTCTCCCCCAAGCAATGCCGAAACATCAGATGAATTTTGCACCACTCTGTACCTTACGGATTTTCATGACATACTGTACGCGTTTTATGTATTTATAGATAGTGTGTTTTTATGTTCGTGAATAACCATCGTATATGTTTTGAGAAATAAATTGTTGTCTTTTAAAAATATAGAATTTTACACTTGCAATAAATACGTCACTGATGTACGTACGTTATTAGGTGAATATTGTCGTCTGCTGTTACATGGAATATACCATGTGCTGTTTCCGTTTAATCAAATGGATTTGAATGGTAAAAAGATAATGCTTGAATCTTCAAGGAATGTATTGTTTATTAAAAGAATCACCCATCGTTATATAAACTATTTAAATGTAGTTTACCTGGTATGTAACATGAATTCTTACGAATCGTTGGTTGGTGCTATTTATATCTCTTTACGCTATAGCCATAACAACAAAAAATGGCATCCGATCTGTAAGATAGGCTTAAATTATTCCAGATTTTTGTTATTATGATGGTTTTAATAAATGTCAAAGTGTTTAAATAAATAACTATATGAGCATATATTATTTGAAAATATATGTACTACCCAAATGCTTCTCGTTTCCTCTACAACTGCCACGATCAACGCAAATTGCGTCACGATGGCGAATTTGTTAGCATCTTTCAACTGATATTTTAACCCCTTTTCCACCGTCGCCCGGGATGAATCTAAGAAGAACTGTAAGTTATTTAGTAAATTTTTAAACCATATAAATTGTTCCGGGCACGAGGGAATAGATGTTCAATTTCACAGGTATATCTATACAAAAACTATGAAAACACCACCAATAGGCTCAAAGCCCTTACTTTATTTCATTATGTATTACGCATGCGCATATATAAGTTGATTTCCATATGCATTTTAGAGTTACTTTGAGTTACTCTTTTAGAAATATATCTGCAGCGCAAAATAATTTTCCTCCCTAATAGCCGGGCAGAATTTGTACAAAACGATACCTACTTTTTGGGATTAATCTATTACATATTCAGTGGAATCAAATAAAAGCCAAGAAATGATTTCAAGTTAATAGATCATGAAGTATATTTGACCCTTATTTATATTGAATGAACTTTCATACAGATTTGCATTAAAAATGTGGATTGGGGTTGTCCGGACAATACGATGATATATATGTATAGACCTATAACAAGTATAAGTCATGGATATTCCGAGGATTGGTGCCACAATAGAGTAAATCATGGTTAGCTAATCTTCGTATTTGAAACTAACAGAAGTCTTTGACTTCTTGCGAAAAGTGTGAAATATATTAATTGGCTCAACACAATCTCGACACGATCTAGTCAAAGATCATGGATATCTTGCACCGACCCGATATGTTTTCGTAAAAAAGTTTAACAATTTTCGTAAAAAGTCCGACCCCCCCCCCCCCCGGAATTTGGAAAGATAAAAAAAATACAATATAACGATTTATAAGAAAAACGAGTTGACCGTTATTATATTATAATTATTTCTGAATTAACTTTCTTGGTATTATAGTGTCATTATTAGGTTAAATCAAATCACAAATATTAATCGAGTTTCTAAACGAATCTAAACAGGAACGATTTTTTAATATCCTATTACGAGTGATTGACGTCATAATATTTAGACTCAATGTGACAGACTAGTATTCGTTTATCATTCTAAGTAAATATTAATAAAATTCTCTCACAGTAATTCGATTATAATTGCCTTCCAATTTTAACACTTGCTTAGTAATAGATGCGAATATATCATGGGCGAAAGGGATTTTGATCTTTCACATGTCTCTTTACCGAAAGCAGCTCAATGTATCTTTAAGATACGCAAGTTGCAAGAAAGACTACACCTATCATCTGAGTGTAATGAGGTCCGATATATTGCCCAGAGATGGTACTCTGAGCAAAATTGCGAGGCGCTTTATCCAGAAGATGGCCTAGTAGATATTTGTCCTGTGAAAGTGTACAGGGATGGCAATTGCTTCTATTGGGCCCTCTTTAAAGCCATTTTTGGTCATGAAGAGAGACATATGGAAGTGATAATTTCAAATACCCGGATTAGGTGATCCTCCGATTGTTCTATTGTGACGAAAACCCTTTGAATTTACATGAGGTATACAACTTATACACAGGCCAATGTTAAAGACATAGATCGTAGGGACTCGATATTATTGTTTTTACAAAGAACAACTATTTTGTGACGAAACAAGACAAAAATTCAGATTGTTAGCCACGTGCAAACACTACTTGTATCTTGTAATATATCAGAAACTTAGAAAGGTTAATTATTTTACAGGTTAACTTGTTTAAATTAATATAAAAAAAAACCCATTAACACCAAGAAATGGTGCTTAAATTGTACGATCTTCAAAAGTTCAAATTATGTACATGTGTGAGTGTGTGTTTTGAATGGGGTGGGGTGTAGTCTTCATACATTCAAATTTCATCAACACTTTCTCCCGACTTCAATTTATTAATAGTGCAATGGATAGGTCGGCACATGGATGAGTTTTAAACATTCAAGCTTGCATATTAAACCAAACCCCATCATATTCTACTGTAAGGGTGTCAAACGTCGGTGTCAAATGCCATAACATCACGAGGAAAATCAGAGGCAAAAAGTATATAAACGTCTTGTATTTAGATGCATCTTTTCAAGCACGCTATACAACATTTTCATTTTAGAATTAGATGCATTAAACTTATGAAATAGTACTGAATCTATAGCATCTGCGATGGGAGAGAGAACGAGAGAGAGAGAGAGAGAGAGAGAGAGAGAGAGAGAGAGAGAGAGAGAGAGAGAGAGATTCCACATATGACGATGTATGTAATGATATAAATAACCATGTAGTCATCATTTTCATTTAATACATGACACGTGTTATTTCTTTATTACTTCTACAGTGTAGCCAACACGAATCCCTTGTTTACCGCATCCCAACGACGGGTAGTTCATCCTTCCGCATTACATCGTCATGATTTTTCATAGCGGGGTTTCTGGAGTATGTCATTTTGAATTAAAGTACATTTTTCATCATTGCTGGATAAATCACACAAAAAATATGTGATAAATATAATAACCTTACAAGGAATTGGAAATAAATAGATGCACGATGGTTTCTTGTATTCTTCACCTTACATACATTGTAAATGTTTTTGTCAGGAAAATTAAGACTCAGCAATAGTTCATTTTGTATATATTGATGGGTTTGATTGAATAGCTAAAGATGCAATTACGAAATCTATTTAAGGGCATGCGGGACCATGTGACTAAAAATATCTATTTCATAGATATTTTAAAAATCTTTTTTTCGGGATATCCTTCACAGTGTGTACAAATTGTATGAACTAGTTCTAAGTATACACGGGATGTACTAAGCTTTGAATTTATCCCGTTTTCGAAAATTGTATTTTTTTTCAAGATCATACGGATTTTGAATGAAAAAAAAAATGATTTGGTGATTGTGTTTCTATTTTGTTGTCAGTAATCTATAAAATATATGTAGAATATAGAGTAAATAACAATACATGCCATATGCTTAAACATAACCATATGATAAGAATTTGGGGAAAATAAGAATTTGAGATGGAAGCTCGAACTCAGATGCAGGATAGCCAAGACTCTAAATGAAGCACTGCCCAAAAGGCCGCCAATAACTTATTTTTCAAACGCAATTAAAAGTTATTTATATACCTAACATCCTGTAGAAATATGAAAGGGCGAATCTAACCCTGATTTTATCGTACGCATCCTCGAAGTTAAGCATTGTGATGTCAACTTACATTTTATTCGTAACAAGTGATTCTACTTAGTCAGTGACATCTTCAGCCTTCTTGGACATAATATTTCGGCATGCGGTAGCTTTTCGCTAATTTCACAACGATATTGATAATATTGGTGAATTATGTGTGAAAGTCTTATCTTATTCCGCTTATAGGTAATGTACACGTACTAAAGAAATAGCACTTGGATGCATTAAAATTATTACTATTTAATAATTTATTTCCTCGGTTACATCGTTAGATGTGGAATATCTCTCTCACACACCCTATGTGAGGGGAGTGTGGAGTGTTTCAATACTAGTAACTATTTCACGAAACATTTTTTCCATCTACAACTATTTTCAAAAATAATGGGGGAAGAAGCTATCTCAACTTACTTGAAAACCACCGTGGTGGTCTACATGTAGAGCGCTCGCCCTGCATATGGAAGTTCGGGGTTTGAATTCCGAGCGCGACAAACCTAAGTCGTTAAAACAGGTGGTGACAGTTCCGTCTCAAAACGTTCAGTATCAGGAATGAATAAATGGGGGAAATAACAGTGATCAATCTTAAACTCCTATAAGTAATATAACATAGATGGCTGAGCAAACACGAACCTCTGGTCACATTAGGGGTGGAATCAAGTGCATAGAAGCAGTAAACATCCCCTGTCGACCGAACTCATCCGTCGTGAGCCCTAATATCCTGATCAGGTAAACGGAGGTATCCGTAGTCAAAATCAGTGTGCAAAAAAGGACTGGCATTTTTTTGACGACAATGGAATTTGCGAAATGCTGATTTCAATCGAAACTGTTGAAACTCCTGTAACATAAACTTGTTTGTCAATAGCTTGCCTCGATTCAAAGACTGACCATAAGCAGAGCAAGCTCTTGTGTATCGATTCAGTTGAGAGATATAAACAAGATATACAGGTGATAATGGAATATATCTACATAAATATGGGAAGTTGACGATTGAGAACCTGACATCATTCAATTTGTTATACAGATGAGTTGTCAGTTTGCCTTTAATGCATACTTTCAATAAAATAGCTAAGTGTGAAGCAAAAGCGGACGACTCTTTGGCGTCTTATATTTCGAGCTCACAAGGATATATCGAATCAACACATGAATAAAAGTTGTTATTGTTAATAGACAAAACGTCGTCGATATATATAAATGTCGAATTGAAGGTCACAGCAAGATTATTTTCTTCCCACGTAGAAGTTTTTCAATCAATTCTGCTTCATATGAATATAGAGACAAGTCAGTTAACAAAGGGCCATTATTCATACCCATGGAGATCCCAACGCACTGTTGGGAGACCTGATCACCAAATACCACAACGATGTTGTCAATGAGGAGCTCTAGCATCTTCAATTCTTGATTTCATCTCCAGAGTACCCGTGCGTTGAATGAGAGTTGTGTTTAACAAAGCAATTTCTTGGATGAGTTATCACTAGATATGAATATCTCCGTTGCTGTTTGTGTTAAAGAACTGTCTGTCGGGTCAAAAATTCTAGTTCTTAATTTATCGTGAGGACTGATCTTGTAAAATATTGAAAAGTAATATCTTTTGATGTTATTGATTTGGGAAAATTTTGGTAATTAAAATTAACTAAAGGATCGTTATATTTTTTTTTAGAATCCATATTTGATTAAAACCACTTCTGACAGATGTAGTCGCAAACTAAGTTTGTAGCTTCTCCTTCACAGCTGTCAATGTGAGGAGCTTGCTAGATAACTTGCTTGATGAGGCAATCTATCTTTGTAAGGATTTTATGCAGTTTAGGAATCCAGTATAGCTATGGTAACTTATACTCATTGGACCATTCATTGGGATATTAAATTTGTCTAAAACTGAAGCATGCTTTGGAGAAATATCACCCTTTGATATATCAGTTATAAGTACGATTACCAAAAAACAGGAACTAATACCAAGTTCGTGTAAACTACTGTTATTATAATTAGCTTTACAAACAAAGATAATGTTGTTACAAGGTTTGTCAGCTGGATTCAAAACATATTCCTCGTGTAACTTATCTAACTCTTTCATCACTTCTGTTTTGCTAAATACAGAAGGATAAATGATACACACTCTTGTTTTAATATGTCTAATGTGAGATTTTAATAGTCATCATATGCTTTTAATCAATTCTGACAATGTGTCAAGCTCTTTTTCATATTGAGCCCATCATTGGAAATTCCAAGTATAGACTACCTGTGGCTTTTGAGATTCAGTATCAGGTGTGAATATCATGGGTCCTGAGAGATGACCTCCAAACGGATATCCCGTGTCACAGTAGGTGTGACAGACTAAAAAAAAAGTCACTGCTCAGTGACCTTAAGCGACGGATATAGGCGTAAATTTGAAGCCCTTGGACGCGTTTGGTGAAATCTCCATATGAATTAAATATTTTCGAGGGGACGCTTAATAAAATAAAATCATTCAATCAATTTACCTGCAATGCAAAAAAGTTCATTGTCATACAAAGACGTTTGGAAGGGGACATGGTTATTGTAAAAAAATGAAAGTAATGAGAACAACGAATACATACTGTATTGAACAGCATTTCAACAATACTATTTCTGTGATACATTAGGAAGTAAGAATTCACAATCAGAATTTACAAATGCCAATGACTTCACAGTAATTAGATAACTGATGACATTAGTATATAAATGAGAATTTGACGTTTCTGTTTCAGGAAAATTTAGACTATATTCTGTTGTTGAGATGAGGCGGCTTTTCCTGATCCATATGGGATAAGCCAGTTTCCCTGTGTCATATATCGATCTTTTATCCACGATATACTTAATAAATCAACTTAATTCAGTAATTATATATCAATCTTCGTTATTTTCTTTTTTTAGTGACTTGTCTTCAAATGATATAACCACGGTAGAGAATGGCGCATTTATTGGATTGACCAGCTTAAGGACACTGTAAGTATTTTATCACGATAATTAAAGCTCAATAATAGTTAATGCTGTATGCCTTGATTGAGTTCATTATTATATATTATATATTAGTATTACCTTATCAACAATTTATAATGCGCATTCATATGTCATTTCAATATATTCCAGTAAACTCGAAATAAAAGATACCACATAATCGTCTTATTCTGTCTCATACTGCATATCTTAAAATAAGTTTGTCACAATAATTAAAACTCAGCAATAGTTCAGTTTGTATGCATTGAGGGAGTTAATAGACTAGCTAAAGATGTAATGGTGTAAATGACATAAGGGATATAGTGTTAGGACACATATGATTGGTGAAATATCAATAACGCGAGCGTTGTGTTAAAGACGTAGACTGTTGCTTGAAAAGTAAATATTTCCAGAAATCGCGAGGAGAACTGCTAGCATCTCGTAGTATACATGTCTACATAGGATTTATATCAGCGTTTTTAGCATTTCGACAATATTAATTTTTATGATATTTTAAGATACTATCAATAAAATAAATTTTGTTAAGTATAGAAAAAAGAACAGAGACTATTAAAATTAACCGATAAAATGCCACTCTCAAGCAACAAAGGTATTTAATCAATAAGATATCAAGATTGGCTGAATTTCTACACGATCGATGCTTTTTGTGACATGCACTGGATTTGACTGTCATTTCACACAGTAACAGTTTAATTATAATTAGCATATTTAGAACTCCTACAGGATCAACATATTGTTAGCATTTAAAACCACCAAGAAAAGCATTTTTAAAAAGAAAAATCATACATGATAGAAGCGTAAAAGCAATTGTGATTTATACTCAAAACTCACAAATGTTAATGCTATGATGCAACTTTTAATCGTTTTTCGGCAAAGTTTCTGAAAATATGATACATACTAAACCTGCAACTTGAATCAGTGAAACATAGCTGAGTGCCATTTTTGCACAGTCAAAACACACACATACACATACACACACACATACATGCACCACCTACCTTCCGAGGACTATGACATCACACCTTCCTCCGAGGACCATGCTTTCTAATGGAGATATTGCTTCAAGATTTGGTTTATTTAGAAGACATAATGGTAGTTACACGATGAGGGGTTAAATTTTGTCGTATTTTGAAAATTAATGCATTGTATTTTCACTATGCTTTAGAGGACGTTGTGTTAACTTCCGAGGACGGTGTGTTAACTTGAGAGGACGGTGTGTTATAACTTGAGAGGACGGTGTGTTAACTTGAGAGGACGGTGTGTTATAACTTGAGAGGACGGTGTGTTAACTTGAGAGGACGGTGTGTTATAACTTGAGAGGACGGTGTGTTAACTTGAAAGGACGGTGTGTTAACCGTGAGAGGACGGTGTGTTAAATGTGAGAGGACGGTGTGTCAACCGTTATTCTCTCTCTCTCTCTCTATCTCACATATACACCTCTCTCTCTCTCTCTCTCTCTCTCTCTCTCTCTCTCTCTCTCTCTCTCTATATATATATATATATATATATATATATCCAAAATTGAAATAGAGTCTCAGTAATCGAATAATATTAAAAAAATATTTTAAAAAGCTTTTGAAGATGTAATGAAAGCGCTTAAGCTTTACGGAGGATTTCTGTGTTTTCTTTCATATTTTAAAAAAAGTATATATATATATATATATATATATATATATATATATATATATATATATATATAGTTTTTCAATTCTTTAGGAGCAAATGAAAGGTATATCGGTGACTTCTGACGAATTTTAGTGGGATTTTAACCCCTTCAAACACTTCCTCTTTTAATGCAAGAGCGCTATCTAGAACCGTATTTGATATCTACGTGACTGATGCAGTTTGGGAAAGAAAAAGGGACAGTCCCTAAAGAAATTATAAAACATTCTTGCCCGGCTTTTTAGGTAGTTTCAGTGAATCTGAAATGCGCATTGACAGCTTTGTTCGAGCCTGAGCAGGTTTCAAAAATATATATTTCGAAAGACCTCCTTTGCTATAGTTGTCCTACAAATGAAAGCAGGAAGAGCATTTTTTGAACGGAATGTCAACATGGCACATAACGTGTTTGATTAAAATTTATAGACAGGGGTTGGCTGTTCGTTTCTTACCTGGGCACTTGTAGCGATACTTAATTTTGAGGTTTCGTACTTTATGATTATTTGCGAATTGCATACAAATAGAACATTTATATTTGAAATGCAAAATACATTAAAAAATAGACCCCAACATTGTTCTAACCAGCAAAAGTACCCCTTCCCTAGAAAAATGGCTTTATGGTACTAATTTTCTTTCACAGAAATATGATGAAATACAATACCTCCTCGTACTTCCAACTCAAAGCAAATAAGCAAATTTTCCTTGAGGATCTTTGTGGTGGCTGTTTTGTGTCATTTGTTTTCTTTTCTTTTTTTTGTCTTTCTAGCGTGATTTCGAGATGACAAAACTAAAAGAGGATAAAACGAAAATTAGCGACTTTTTGCAACCGAAATAACGGAAAGACAAAGGACGACAAAACGGAAGGTCGAAAAGACTACAAAATACATGCGAAAAGACGACAAACAAAATTCGCAAATTAACAAACAATTTTCTTGTGTGTTCGCTTAGCGTTTTGTCGTTATTTTGTGGTGAAAAGACAGCAAACGAAAATACGACAGAACGATAATTAGGGATTCTTTGCCCCAAAATATTGAAAAGATGACAACCCGCCTTGCGTAAAGCAGATACATTGACAAAACACTTGCGAAAAGACGACAAATTAACAGAAACAGCGTATTCCTTTAAGCTGACATGATTTTTTTTCTCATTGGCCATATTTCTTTCAGATAGCTAATTAATTGCTATACAAGATTTTCTAGTTGGACTCGACCTGTGCATATCTCTGATAAGAATGTACAGGGAATGAAAGACAATGAAATCACGTTTTGAAATATTATGCATTGCTCAAAATTACAAATAACATATTGTATACATGTATATCAGTGAAATATTCTGAAAGTTTACATAATTTAGACTAAAATGCGAAACAGGTTTTCTTGCATATTTATATGTGCAAGCAAGACTTTGCAGTTTATGTCAATGACATGAGAGAAACGCCGATAAATAATTTGCTGAGAGAGAGAGAGAGAGAGAGAGAGAGAGAGAGAGAGAGAGAGAGAGAGAGAGAGAGATGGCATATTCAATTCTTGCAAAATGCAGGTACATATGCATAAGTATTGCACATGACATTAAAAAAATGCAGACAGCTTTTTACCCGGACTCGAGATGTACGCTTCCCGAAAATGTACGCTTCTCTATATTCTGACAAGATAATAAACTTCTTTTGTAACAAGTTGTCATTATAGTACGGAAGCCGATAGGTGCGAGGGTATAGAATAACTGGCGGCCACCACTTATTATCTGGCGGCCGCCATATAAATTAACTGGTGGCCGCCAGTTATTTTATCTGGCGGCCGCTACTTAATTTATATATGGCGGCTCCCAATTGCAAAAACAGTGTAATTCGTATCGCTGAGTGATTATTTTGGATGAAACTCTAAGTATAACAATTCTTCGTATGGAGATATTCCCATGGGGATCTGGGTTAGAACACAGTACCCCTAGCTTGTCGTAAGAGGCGACTAAATGAGGCGGTCCTTCGGATGAGACCGCAAAACCGAGGTCCCGTGTCACAGTACATTGTAGGTGTGGCACGATAAAGATCCCTCCCTGCTCAATGGCCGTAAGCGCCGAGCATAGGCCTAAATTTTGCAGCTCGGTGACGTCTCTATATGAGTGAAAAATTCTCGAGAGGGACGTTAAACAATATATAATCAATCAATCAATCGAATGGAGAATACAGTCACGTGAGGAGGAAACAGCCGGAGGAGTTCATTTCACACTTGCATTACATTTCTCGACAAGCAAGAAAAAATGGATTTGGGATATTTCTTAGGAGGGGGTGGCAAAAAGTGATTCACTACTGATAAAAATACATGTATATACTATACATGCACTTATTTGCATTTCATTCCATCTTAATGGAGTTCCAATTTATGTATTTCCCTTTCAAATCGTCCCAGAAAATTAGAAAAACGATTACAGTCAGAGCAGAAATAAATTAATTTTGAAGTACATTTAGATTAAATGCAAGAGCGGGGTTCTTTTCTTGAATTTCCTTAGACACGTTAGAAAAAGGAGAAGCATTCAGTTTTGTTATTATTGATATCTAAATCAGTATATGATTCTGGGATTTCCCACTAATGCATTATAATTACATTGCATCATAAAAGAATGATAACACCTCATCATGGATTTTACTGATTTATGAATACTATTATCTTATCGAATACATCGATTTGAAATTTCAAAATACAGCTATAAATCTATTTTCAGTTTATATTCATTGTACCAGATGGCAAAACGAAAAAGTTTATGAATTAATTAATATTTTTCTAAATTTTACCCAATTCTGAGAAGTAATCATTATGACATGCTACAGAAACGTTATTCGAGCTCTGTATGGTGTTCTAAAAGTTATTTCATTTGTTTCTTATACGTGTAGCTAAACCTCCCTTAAAATGCGAGTTCAACTATGGCCATGTTTAGATGCAGCATTTCACCACCGAGAATCGAAACTGGTAGATGTAAATGTGAACCAATGAAAAACAGAATATGTGTTCCGTGTGACCAAAACGAAATAGAAGAAACGTTTTTTTCAGGGGCGGATCTATTGAATTGAAGTTATGAAGGGGACGCAATTTAATGATGCAGGGTGTCTGGATTTTAGCAATTTTTTAGGACCTAAAATACGTTTCCTAAGAAGTCATTTTTAGAATTTTCTATCAATGTTTAATTAGGTGAAATGAATAAAAATGACAAATTTTAAGGGTTTTGGGAATAAAATTTAAAAAATCCAATTAGAGTAACAATGAATATAAGATCTTGTCATTTATTATTCTCAGAGTGAAAAAAAAGATTGCTACTTTTATCCTTTTTTTCCAATCAAGAGACTATGATTTAACTTATAATTGGAGGGGGGGGGCTTTAAATCCGCCACATTTTTACTACTCCATTCTTTTTATAATATAAGAAGATTTCTTCAGTAGAATACTAGTATCTGAGCACAATGATATAATTCTTTGTAAATGTAATTATTGACTATCCACGACAGACAACAAATTAATATTCCATTCCTACAAAATATGACAGGAAAAATAAAGGAGAAATATATCATCATTTCCTTTCTCATATAGAGACATTGTTATAATACATATATAGATTCAAAGTTATATATGTCCATTTGGGTCGGGCGCTAATTTATTTACGTGAAATTCGATGAATTTCTATAAAAAACGAGTCATTATATAACAAATTACTTACATATACCCTATACACATTACTATCGGAGATGTACGTGTTACCTATCGAGGTTATACGCTCAGATAAATCGGAAATACTGATGTGAAGTGAAGGGTACCAAATTTGTCCCCTTATATACCATGCAAAACGAATAGGATATTCATCTAATGTGGCGGATAAGCAGAGAAATATGGCAAACACAGAGAATTCTATTATATTTGAGAAAACATGTCACTGGGGTCAGTGTGATGTCCGTTACTACAGTTATCCTAAGCTGAAAATTATGATCATTGGTTTTGTAATTCTCTCGTTTTTTATAATGCCATTAATGTGTTATATGTATTAGATATAGAAAGGAAATACACAGCAGCCTGTTCATAACCTAATCCCTAAATGAAGAAATCCATCGTATCAACAACAAAAAACAAAAACAACAACAACAAAACAAAAACAAAATACAAAACAACAACAAACAAACAAAAAACCAACCAAATAAATAAATTAATTAAAAAAACAACAACCAACAACCAAAAAGAGTAACTGTAAAAAACGATGTTCGTAAATGATGAGAAAACCTAGATAAAGGATGTCCGTAACTGTTGACTTTTAAAATATGTTATATTTGTGACTTTTACTATTATCAATATGTAACACACTGATTAGATATCAAAATATTTCGGAATTCGTATATATGGTAAATAAATGTAGATTCAAATTTTCTACATGTGAAGATCATCCCTCTCCAATTTGGTAACGATATCTTGAGATCCATTAAAGGCTTAGAATCAATTAAGCTCACCGTAACCATTTGATGTTAAGCATGCAGTTACATATTTCTAAAGACGTGAGTACTATCAAAACTATTATTGGGCCCTAAGCTAAAACAAGGACAGAATATTAAAAAGATAACATAGATCTTATTTTTTTCTGTGGGATCAATCATCCTCGTAATCAGAACCCGGTAACTAAAGGACCCAACTCATTCTTATCGATAAGATGGACTATCATCTTAACTAGTGTAGTAATCACCCACAAACTATACTGCAACATTGACTGGACCCCTCCCTCCGATATTTTGTTTTATAGATATGCCACTCTTAGGGTTTCACCTTAACTACTGACCATGGTGGAGTGGAACAACTTAGGCAATATTCCTGTTTTGTTTCTGATAATTTACTTATTTTTAGGTGATTTGAAATTCGTGTTCCAGATCCTTCGATTATAACAACGTCCTAAGATCTATCTTACGATTTCTTGAAGTTAAGATAGTTTTGTGAAACGGTACTGTCCTGTCTTATGATTGTCATAAGTAAGATCTTAAGACATTCTTGGGATCTATCTTATGACATATATCAAGATAGTTTTGTGAAACTCGGCCCTGTTGTACTCCGTAAATAGATTATCTTCGCAAGCCAAGCGTGGC
This sequence comes from Ostrea edulis, assembly GCF_947568905.1. Taxonomy (NCBI): domain Eukaryota; kingdom Metazoa; phylum Mollusca; class Bivalvia; order Ostreida; family Ostreidae; genus Ostrea; species Ostrea edulis. The sequence goes on along the minus strand of NC_079171.1, from coordinate 11,833,767 downwards.
GCTCAACACCGTGGAGCGCCACCCTTGGTTAACGGAGATGTACAAGCATGGATGAGAATGCTATATTCTCTTTAGAGAGGTGGACAGGCATAGTCTACATCCATGCCTGTCCAATTTACTAAAGAGAATAGAGAATACCACTAAATGTGCATTATATCTGTCTACATTGACCACAAATTGTACATCCCTCCTTAGTCAAGCGCAAAGGCGTTTTGGTGTACATCACCTGCACCGTGTATGTGGGACAGGTGTTGGTAAATGCAACGAAAAATTCACTGTGGCTGAAAAATGGCGAGGAGAAACATTTGCAGATTTTACTCTCCGTATTTTGTAAACTTTACAGTACAATTATTGTATGTATTCATTTATATGAGTTTTTATGTATTTGAAAAAAAAAATGAATGAAAACTATTGTTATATATCCTCCAAGCATTAGTTTGGAATATAACTTGATATTTTTCAGACGCATATGTGAATATCAGTAAATGCACATCAAAATACATATCTTGTTTTAAAAATCTTTAATTCTAGACAAAGGAAGTTATATACATTGCTAATATTTTTTCTCACTTTATTTGCATTAAAATCGTGAACTCTTTCAATATTTAGACTAGAGTTCGGGGTTATTTAAGAAGTGACTGTCTTTTAACTTTTTAGAAATAGAAAAATTACGTTATATAATGTATCTCATTTGTCAAAGTTGATTTTTCCATTAAAAAAAAAAAATGGAGGAAAAAGAATAGTTAAAATAAAATAAGTATAAATGGTTAAAGTAAAATAAAAAGAATGATTCGATATTAAGTAAATCAGGGAATTTGAATGTATAAAACTTTCAATGTCCATATATTGTTCGACACCAAAGTGCACATGATTCGACCACATCGGATGAACAGCGATGTACACAGATCCATGAATCTAACTTAATCAAATTTTTAAGTATTCTTAACAGACTGTTTAGTTTAAATGTCCATGTGTATTCGATGTTCGTACATGTAGTTTTACAACGATTTTGTAATTTTGAATACGGGACTTTGTACATGTAATTATAATCTCTCTCTCTCTCTCTCTCTCTCTCTCTCTCTCTCTCTCTCTCTCTCTCTCTGAGAGGCATTACTTTCGTCTAGACACGGCTCTAAAATTAAAAAACTCAAACTGTCGAGACCATCGAAGATGTAAGCCCCCAGATTTATAAAAAGTACTTCCCCAATCACCAGTACGATATTAAAATTATAATACACATGTATAGTCTATTATACATACCTCGCTTAAAGTCAGCATTTCGCAAATTATATGGTCGTTATAACGATCTAGTTTGTCAATACAACCTATCATTGGGTCAATGCTGTCTGACTTGTTTCATACCGATTGTTAGGTCGTTCTTGGCACACTGATTTTGACTACGAATATATCCGTTTGTCTGATCAAGATATATGGCTCACAGAGGGTTTGGCCGGTGGACAGGCGATGTTTACTCCTCCTAAACACCTGATCCCACCTCTGGTATATCCAGGGGTCCGTGTTTGCCCAACTCTCTATTTTGTATTGCTTATAGGAGTTATGAGATTGATAACTGTTCGTTATGTTCAACTTTTAATTTGTTTACATTTTTCAAATTCCCATTAACATTGAGATATCAACATTTTGTAAGCAGTACATAAACACCCAGAAAAAATAACAAGTCTTAATTTTATGGAACGCATACATTATTTGATATATGAATAAGTGAATTGATACAGGTGTGTACAAATTCTATGATTATATACGAAAGAAAATTTAAATATTGTTCCTTTTTCTCCATCACTTTTTCTTGTGACTTTGTAATGTGAACATACTTCACAATTTTCGTCTACAATTATCAATAATACTTACCTGAATTTTGAATTTTTCAACATATAAAATTAACGGCATCTCTTTCATATCATTTGGTGAAGCCCCTTATAACAGCACGTGGCATCGTTTTTCAATGTAAGGAAGGAGAGCAGCCGGAGAATATGACTCATTAAAACATTGTTGTTACGCAATCCATTGTCTTTTTAGGCTTTTATATAGAAGAAAGTCCACTTGTAATGAAAAGGTTACCTGTAGGTGTCCAGTAACTTGACAATTGCTGTCCATTATTTTTAAGAATGGACAGATGCTGTCCGTTCTTAAAAATAATGGACAGTGATTGTCAACTTATTGAACAGTGCCAGGTAACCCCAATAACTTATTAGACATCTACAGGTAGGCTGAAAATAAGAGAAAGACAATACATTTGTCAAAAAGATACACATTTAATTTTCAATTCCCCACAAGTAAGAATCAACACAAATATCGGAAAAATCACTGAAACACTTAAAACTATATTCCCCCTTAGTAGAATTGTCTGCTCCAACTTTAAGATTAACATTTTTTTAAATTCAATTGGTCATTATTATATCGCATCAAAACTTAAATTTGAAAGACGTGTTTCTATGCTGTATTTGGATTTTGCTGGATCCAGAGGCACATTCCGAAAATCCTTCACAATGTTTTTTTTTATGTTTTCTTTTAGCATATTCTTAATTCTGAATTATTATTTTCGCTTTCATGAATAATTTCTTTTCACGAGATGGGTGTATTAGGTTCTTTTGGCTGCCGTTAATTATTTCCTCATCCAAATATTTGAAAACACAATGCTTTTCAGATAAAATATTTGGCTCCATAACTTTTTCACCCTCCATATCCAGAATATAACACTCATTAAGATGATATTCGTAGTACTTTCATTAAAATCCTTAAATTTTGATTGTGCAGTGAAAATGCTCTCCCCATCAGAAGACGACATGTTGATATGGTCCAGTACTATATAGTGAGTGAATAGAAAACCTGCAGTACAAGACTACTTACCTGACACTGTCCAATAAGTGAACAAAAGAAACAGACTTCTACACAAGACTGGTTATATTGTCAGACTATTAAAAAATAGCTTTATTCATAATTATCATTGTCAATGGGTTACCTGAGCCTGTCCATTCTTAGAACAAAATATGTTATGTTTTAAGAAGGATATAAGCCTCAAACTGTCCATTCTGTGAGAGAAAGAACTAATCTTGGCTCTACCGGCATCGATCAGTTCTTTCTCTCACAGAATGGACAGTTTTTGGCTTGTATCCTTTACGTAAAATTGCGTAAAATTATTGACAAGCAAATCAAAAGATGGAATTTGTTAAAAAATAATACAAATTCGAACATGATTTTGGTCGACAAAAACCATAATTATGAGGGGGGGGGGGTAATATGCAACTCATTAAACCTCCAAAACATATTTTCCTTCGTATTGATGGGGGTGGAGGAGTAGCGTACTATTTATTGTGCGAGTCATGAATCGAACATGTATTGAAGAACATTCTCTCAGCTACCCTTCCCTTTTTAAAAAGTATTTTAGAGAATTGCGAAGTCATCTTCTCCACGGACTTCCCCACTCCCCCTTCCCCGCCCCGTAAAACGCTACCAAGTGCCTGTTCCTGATATGTTTCCCCCTATGGTATTTTTGATAATGGGAAGAGGATTAATTTTGATCGCGAGAGTCGTCGATTGGCAAACTCCTCAGTTACATTGACCAGTTTCAACTATCTTTGAAGACACGAATTTCAAACCTATATGATCTTTCTTGTCTAATGGTAGCATCTGTTACGTGAATCAATTTTTCAAGTTACCAACATCAACTATGATTTAGTTTTTACAGTTACCCACAATACCCCCTTTTTTGTATTTCTTTTAGGGAAAAAAACTATGACACAGTGTCTCTGTATTTTATTTCTATGTCTAGAAGTACAGCAATTAAAACACGAAACACGGAAAAACAATCCTTTTATGTTATTACGAAATCAACAATAATAATGTTCAGCTGCGTCAGAGTCATCCATCGTGGGATGTCCGTCAATCTGATTAAAATCAGCTCCTCGATCTGCTCCTTTATTTCTTTTGATTTGTCGCTCCTCGAGTAACGACAAATCAAAAGAAATAAAGGAGCGGATCGAGGAGCTGATTTTAATCAGATTGGATGTCCGTTACATTGACCCCATGCAGTGTATTATCTTCGTTTTTGTTATCATTTCGTTTGTACGGCGGCGTAGAAAGGCCATGTAAAAAAATTAGTATTCGTTCGGACGAATTAGCAATTCGTTCGGACAAATTAGCAATTCGTTTCGGCAAATTAGCAATTCGTTCGAACGAATTAGCTATTTGTTTGTTGGGGTACATGCTAAAATTGGGATTCAATTCCAAAATTTTCCATATAAACATCATGAAGATGGCGACGGTAAATACAGTAAACTACAGAATCACCCCCAACCCCTGAAATAACAATCTAAAAATGGTGGGAATCCCTAAACCTTGCTCAGTCTTAAAAGTTTGAAGTAGGCCTCAAGTCCCCCCCCCCCTCCCCGGGCAAAAGTATATTAAATGAAAATTTTCTGTACAACGGAGTGTAACACATTCAATAAGGAAATCAATTTTTGTATAGGACGACAATAATGCAATTACGCGCCAAGCAGAGCCTATCAAAGTTTTGTCAACGCAAATCTGGATATCCAAATTTTATGATATACTAGTAGGCCTACCTTTCTTTATAGCAAATAACAATTTTTGAACAGAAATTTCTAACTCTAGAATCAAGGGGGGGAGGGGGGGTATCAGACAACATTTATTATAAAGATGAGGATCTCGTTTGGGATCTCAGAAGTGTAAGGAGGGGGCACAAACATACTCTTGTCCCCACCTCCTACTTTTGAAAGTGTTAAGGGGACACGAGCAGGCGCGTAGCATCGTTTTTGAAAAGGGGAAGCTGGGGGCCAGCCAAAAAGGAGAGGGAGGGGGGGGGGGTCAGCCGGACCAAAAAGAATTTTAACATGTAAAAAAAAGGGGGAAAGACTTTTTTTTAAAAAGTGGGGAGGGGACCAGGCTCTTCCTGTCCCACTCCCTCCCTGTTGCTACGTCACTGACGAGTATCCGCTGCCAACACTCCCTACAAGCTTATAGATCTCTGTATACATGTATGTATGGATGTATGTATACCTACATGTACATGTATCTACAGAGCTCCCTATAAAGACACGATGAAAATGTTCCTTAAATTCCGCATATATATCATTTTGTCCTAACGAAAAACTTTTTTGTCCGTACAAAGAAGTTTTTTGTTCGGACAAAAAAAATCGTTCCAGCAAAAAAAATTTTTTGTTCGAACAAAAAACTTTTTCGTTCGGAAGAATTGCTATTTATAACTTTGTTATCCGGGTGTTTGATCAATGCGCCGAACAATGGCGGAGAGTAATCGTGGTGATGGTAGAAGCATAGAATTGTCACGGATTTTTAAATTGAAAGAGGATACAGCCAAGAATATATATGAAAGAGGTTGAGGTGTGGAAGCCGCCTTAAGGTTCCCATTATATTCAGGGCAAAACCCTAGTGGGGGCCCAGGAAGTGAAGGCCCCGGAAGCTCTTGAGTTCTGATGCGTATAGAAAGAAGTCTAGTCATATAATAAAAATAAACTTGGGGAATTTTAAGGGGGAGGCTTGTCAAAGAATTAATAATCTACAAAAAACTGCTTTTATGAGGATGTTATAAAATTTATTGATTTCTACAATAATTAAAGGACAGTTATAATAAACTTAGCAAAGGTTTCCAAATGCGTAAAAAGATACAGGAAATGCTAACTACTTTTTTTTTAAAAGTCAAAAACAAAGAGTAAAAAATAAAAGGCGAGGGTTGAAAGTGTGAGGTTCCTCGCATTCTCGACGCTCGTCTATTATTTTTACTCTCTATTTTTTTTTTTTAATATAAATTTTTGATTTACATCTTACAATCTCGCGATCTCTACTTTCGTTAAAAAAATTGAAATCTACATTTTCTTTCCTTAAAATAAAAAATATCAATTATGAAGAAACCAGCAAAAGTTAAATCCTGATATATCATCATGGTATATATTTGTCTAAAATATTTCGATAATATCTTTTCCCTCACCATTTACAGATCTAATTCTTAAGAAAAAGATAAAATCTGGGGGAGGGGGGGATTGACAACTAAGACAAATATTAAATGTTATTAATATTAATCAAATGCCTTTGATGAGCTAAACAATAATGTCAGTCCAATGTTATTTCTAAGTACATGTACTCCAAAATATTTGAAACCAATATATTTTTCTCATTTTGACAAATTTCAATATTTGCTTTAATATAATCATTTACATATGTAGTTGAATATTCATAAAATTTGTAGTGTTTGTTATTGTCATCTTTCATTATGGTATATACAAAATGATGATATTTTGTTGAATTTTCATAAAAGTTCATTCTAACATTTTTTAGATATCTTTAAGTTAGACATATTAATGTATCTGTAATTCATATATATATATACACATATGATTTTATTCTTAACAACAATAACATCACAAACATGTGTTACGTATCTTGATCTGTATATCAACATCGTTTACACAATGCACATTATAATGACAAATGTCCGATATTTCTCAATCTTCTTGCAGGGGTTTGATGAAACTATGTGGGCCAAAAATATGAGGGTAGATTTTATTCATAATGTACACATAAGAAGTTTTGTGTCTTGGAGAAATTATTGGTCAGTACATCAAAAGTTATGTATATATAGAATTTAACATAAATGCATACATCACCCTTCATATTGTCTAGGTTACCAACGTCACTAACCTAAACGTTTAGTCCTTTAATTGATATTTTTGTATAGAATTGAAAAACAAGTTCTTGATATCCTCCATGTTCTCCTATCATGCCTATAGAGTTCTTTCTTTTTCTCTATGCATCTATCAGTCAAGCTTACCCAGGATTTCAAACAGCTGCCTAAACAGAGTACATGACAGACATGCAAACAAACCAATTACTAATGTTCAAGCTATGCAAATTGTACACAATTGTCATCCTGAACACACTGCCTGTCAGATTTTGCACATCCTCTTTTAAAATCCTAGTTAACTCACTGAATGACACCCAACACATAAACACACTCAACAAAGCCAACAAATAAATCTGCAGCATTCTATATAAAGTTTACCATTTTTTAAATTGAAAGTACAATTGCATGCAAAAAATCCAAACTCTACCACATTTCATATTCACCAGTTTGAATTCTACGCAAGGCACTTCATCAATGCAGAATAACTACCTTAATAAATCAATACAGAAATGAATAACATTGAAACTATTTGAATTCCATGATATATGATGCTTGCATTATCCGTCCTTTAATACTTGTAATTCTACCCTAATTCATATTGCCAAATGAAACTATACAACAGTTATTGACTAGTCATACCCAACACTAATTTTTTCTCTTTTCTTTTATTTATAAGCTTTGTTTACATTCAACGTAAGGTATGTAAGGAATGATTAAGGTAAAAGCTAGGTCACCAAAAACTAACAAAAAGTGGAAAGACCTCTGACCCTTCGCAAACAATTAAGATTGCAAGTGTTCTATTTTACCCCCTCCCCTTTCATTCAAGGACCCAGCAAGTTACATGTAATACAAAAATGAATTTTCGGTATATGCTATGATTTCAAAACTTATTGTATATACTGACCGAGGGAATCGAACCCACTCCTTTTTCCATTCAAAAAATGGAAAATGTGCACCTTTACACCTGGTCAGTTGTAAATATTAAAATGTTGAAACCAACGTTATACCGAATTAATTGACACAACCCTGACTTAACTGTCCTCTTTTCAGCATCTGTCTATGGGACTCTCCTTTAACTTAATTACTGGCTTTGGAAAAAAAAATTTAAGGTAAAATAAACAATCATGTCACGATATCATTACAAAGTTAACTATAATGCGAAAGTAAATACTACAATAACTAAAGACATAATCTAAATGTTGTCTTATTTGGTTGAAAACAAAAAACATAAAAAAAAAAAAACATTTAAAATTCAGCAAATCAAATTGCAGAACGTGTGCATTTTTCAGAATGTTTATATATATGCCATATTGTACAAGCTCATAATATATACCTAAAACTTAATATTTCAAATAATTTTGTTAAAAAACAAAGAAGTTATTAAGATTTTTGTACCCCCCAAATGAAAACAGCCTTGATATCTTGTCTTGACTACTAATATTTGTTGATATAACGAGTTTCATAGCATTTCATAAAATCAAAGGTCTCACGGACAACTGACTCAGAGTTGACTCGTCCACGATTTCCAACAAAGGAGGGTTTACACAGCACCATCTTATGAGCTCTAATTAGTTACTTTATGGTAATCTAAAACAAAAATGTTCATTTAAGATTCAAAATTCAAGATCAAAGATCCCTATCCATGGTATCCACATTTGGTACATGTCAAGTTCGAAAAGAATTGGATTGGTAGTTATCAAGAAGTTAAAAATGTTCAATTGTTAATGCATGGCGGACAACACGACAACCAATTGCAATAGGTCGCCAGAGTTTACTCAGGTGACCTAAAAATTTAACATTAATTACTGACAATTCACTGAGCATGCAGTCAAAAGTAATTCAGTTACATAATCTATTTGCTCTAAATTCTGTGTAAACATTTAGATAATCTTAATTAACTTGAACTTACACCTGAATACCTTGTCCAGTTAGTATCTACACTATACGAGAATGGATTTAAGGTGTTTCCATCCTTGATGCTTTTACAGATAATCCTTGTAATTTTGATTTGAAATCCAAAGAGATGATCTAAGTCTTGATAATCGAAATAAAGTAAAATTGCAATATGTTGTAAGCATTTTATCAATTGAATTATGTGGCTGGTAACCAAAGTACTCTATACAAACTACTTTAGCAAAGATTGTGCAAAATTAAACACCACAAAGATATTCCAATTTTTGGGGTATAAATTACAGCATTAAAACACTATTACTCCTTTTGAGTATGAATATCACAAAAAATAAATCATTTGAACTTGTTAGAATAATTTGGCATTTAAAGTGTCTCTACTGTGTCTTTGTATTTCTTTTACACAATGAAAAGATTCACAGCTATACCCATGTATGCATGTCCATAACTTTTCAAATAATGGAAACACCATCAAATTTGGTACATTTGTAATTCAAGGCATGTACTACATATGTATCTAAAATTATGAAGTAATAGCCATGTTGCCGGGAGGAAACATTAAAAATATGGCTTCTATCACGGATAACGATAATTTTTCAATACTTATCGTAGAATTCAAAATTGTTAATAAAATGAACTGATATAGTTTGTAAAATATTATTCATTAATAATTTTTAAAAGCTCAATTTAAGCTGACATGAATTAATAAATACATACACCTTTCTCATCTTATCCGCAATATTTCTCTCAGGTAGCCCAATTTACTCTACCCATATATACCCCAAATGTGATTGTCACACCTGAGTGATTTTCTAGGTGGACTTGACCAGTGCACATCTCCGATAGTAATATATAGTGAATGAGAAACAAATAAAATCACATTTTAAAACATTATGCTTTGCTCAAAATTACAAAATATTTATTGTATACCAATGCAACATTCTGAAAGTTCAGATAATTTAGACAAAAATGCAAAAAAAAAGAAGATATTCTTGCATACTTGCAAGTGCATGCAAGTATTTGTAGTTTCTTGTGAAATAAATGCGGAGAAATCATTTGCCAATTACATACTGATAGAATGGAACAAGAGGTACTGTGAGCAATGCTCACTAAGAATACCCCCCGCTTACCCCAATCTCCCAAAGGGTGTTGGTAATAGGTATAAACTACCTCTTTTCTGAGTGTAAAAAACAAATGGCATGACAAACTGAACCATATTGCTACTTCGATGTCCAGTGCGCTTGACCTTTGACCTTTTGACCCCAAAATCGATAGGGAACATCTTCATCCCATGGGTAGTCCATATGTATGATATGGTGACTGTAGGTGAAAGGATAACGCTTTAGAGCCCAGAAACCATATTGCTACTTCGATGTCCAGTGCGCATAACCTTTGACCTTTTGACCCCAAAATCCATAGGGAACATCTTCATCCCATTGGTAGTCCATATGTATGATATGGTGACTGTAGGTGGAAAGGATAACGCTTTAGAGCCCGGAAACCATATTGCTACTTCGATGTCCAGTGCACTTGACCTTTGACCTTTTGACCCCAAAATCCATAGGGAACATCTTCATCCCATGGGTAGTCCCTATGTATGATATGGTGACTGTAGGTGGAAAGGATAACGCTTTAGATCCCGGAAACCATATTGCTACTTCGATGTCCAGTGCGCTTGACATTTGACCTTTTGACCCCAAAATCGATAGGGAACATCTTCATCCCATGGGTAGTCCATATATATGATATGGTGATGGTAGGTGGAAAGGATAATGCTTTAGAGTCCGGAAACCATTCCGTCTACAGACGGACGGACGGACGGACGGACAGACAGACAACCTGATTCCAGTATACCCCCCCCCCCCACAACTTGTTGCGGGGGTATAATAAGTAAAGAGCATAAAATTTATTATTTATATCAATTCTTGCAAAATACAGGTGCATGCCATATCGATAATATGTAATGCACATGGCATATTCGCAAAAAAAAAAAAACAACGTATCAAATACAGACGTCTACTCAACAGGTATCGGAGATGTGCACTTACTGAAAATATTAGATTTTCTTTATTCTGATAAATCCAGGAAACAAAATGATAAACTCCATTTGTATCTCGTTAGAACTTTACAACACGTCATTCCATTATACAGACTGCGACACACTTCACCCATGCCAAACTGGGTGTCTTCAATCAGGGGAGATGTAAGAGTAAATAATTTTCCTGTATTGAATGCTTGTCTGGTCGAGGTTTTGCAGTTTATAGAAATTGGGAATCTAATCATACATGTATACACTGATCATCTGGTTGGATATATTGCATGCATAATTCAAAATTTATCGATGATCATATACAAACCTGGATATACAAATAAGGGAATAATGATCGAAATATACATCTGTGTGAAAATGCAGGTATTACATTTGCAACCCATAATAAACATTTGATTACACAAAGACACATATAAAAGGAAATATATAAACAAAAATATAGTTTTATTGTCTCTTTGGGAACCATATAATTATTTACGGTCTTTGAATGTCCATATTAATTGATTGAAGAGGTGAGAGAGAGAGAAAGAGAGGAGAGAGAGAGAGAGAGTCCTACTTTATGTACAATATATTATTTCACAGAAGGAAAGAAAATTGATCACTGCATAGCTATAAATGTAAGCTTACAAGTATTAACAATTTCCAGCTATTTTAAAAATTAAGAATGACAATATATTGGAAACTTACAGGAGTTGATGGTTAAAATTGAATTCATTACAAATTTAAAAAAAAAAAAAAAAATATTAGTTTGAACTGCGGATGTAGAAAAATACTGACTTTGTGTGTTAGAATAACGAAAAAAAGTAAATTGTCAAAAAAGTGGGGAGAGAAGACCAGCCTCCCTGCCCACCTCAACCCCCGGGCTGTATACGTGCCTGAAACAACATATCAATTCGTGTTGAAAGAAAGGTGCATATCTGCATTTCATTAAATTTCAAAGGAACTCGAATTTATGTGTTCCCCTATTAATTATTTGGTATGCAAGATTTGTTCCCGAATTCAGAATCATGCTTTCAGTAAGAGCAGAAATGATTTCATTTTGAAGTACATCTAGTTTGAATGCAAATGTGAGGGTCCTTCTTTTAATTTCATCAGACTCATTAGAAACCCCTCCCCCAAATTATGCAGCTTTGTTTCTGAAGAAAGTTCGGGTATATTGTTTTTATCCCGGTCCTTCCGTCCGTCCCAGTTGTTGTCACTAAAAATGTGTCCACATTTACAGCGCAATCCAAATGATATTCTAGGAGGTGAATAGCAAAGTCCTGTAAATGTGCAATAAGGTTTCAGAATTTTCATATTGGCCCCGGGGGGCAAATAGGGCCTGAAAAATGACGTTTTCTAACATAAAGCTTGTCACTTAAACTCCATCTACATCTGTAGGAGCAGTCACATGATATTCTAGGAGCTGAATAGTAATGTCCTGTAGATGTGCAATAAGGTTTTGAAATTTCCATATTGGCCACAGGGGGCAAATAGAGGCCGAAAAATGACGTTTTCTATCACAAAGCTTGTCACTTAAACTCCATCTACATCTTTAGGAATAGTAACATGATATTCAGAGAGCTGAATAGTAATGTCCTGTAGATGTGCAATAAGGTTTTGAAATTTCCATATTGGCCACAGGGGGCAAATAGAGGCCGAAAAATGACGTTTTTTATCACAAAGCTTGTCACTTAAACTCCATCTACATCTTTAGGAATAGTAACATGATATTCAGGGAGCTGAATAGTAATGCCCTGTAGATGTGCAATAAGGGTTTGGAATTTTTCTATTGGCCCAAGGACGAAAATAGGGGCCGAAAAATGACGTTTTCTATCATAAAGCTCCATCTACATCTTCAGGAGTAGTCACATGATATTCTAGGATTGTTGACCTTGAATGACATTGAAAGTGGGTCAAGGTCAAAATCACCTTCTCCTCCACAAGGTATTGGGTGGTTGACCTTAAAAATGGGGTCAAGGTCAAAAGTCAAGGTCACTCATCAAGATGTGGGTCTCCACAAGTGACGCAACATTGAGTATGTACGTCATTCCAAAGGAAGTCTAAATATCCCCTTCCTTCACGGGATTCAGCATGATAGCTGTCTGCATCAAGTACTTGCGAGACACAGATAGATGACCGATTCTCTACGCATAATTTGGAGAAAGAGTCTCCATGGGAAAGTTCTGTCAATGTCAAGGAGGACTGCATGAACCAACCAAGTACCAATTTACATATCTGCCCAATGTTCAACATTAGGACACTGGTACTGATCTTTAAGCAATACACAAAATTGACACTCTACACAAACTGATAATCCCCCCCCCCCCCGCATAAAAATAAATAAAACAAATACACATACACAGAAAGAGTTAAACATGTACATTTCACCTTCTGTAATATTGTAAACCAATAAATGAATAAAAAATAATTCTCAAAAAAAAAGAAAGAAAAGAAAAGAAATGATAAATGAAATAAATGAACAAGCTAGACTTGCCTGATCAGGAATGATGCAATATCCTCTGTTCAGATTCTATACTCAGGAAACATTTTTTTTTGTTCCCTTTGCTCATCCTCTTAAATCCAACTTAACTCACTGAAATGACATTTACGTCCACACATGTACACAAATCATCCAACGAGGAAATGCGCAGCTTCCCCTCCTGTCGTCCGTTTACTGCATCCTCAAAAGTGAAAGTAGAAATCCCCGCCAACCAACTCTCTCACATGTCACGTACTGTTTCAGATCCTATAAAAAGCCACTTTATCAATGTACAATGATCACCATCATGCATTCAAACACAAATAAACAACATTGATATATCATTCAAACTCCATTATTTCTTCTCTTTGAATCATCTAGTATTTTAACCCTGGCCACATTACCTTCATAAATATTTTGCTCACTAAAACGTCATGCTGGGTCAAATGATCAGATATATTTAGAAGGGGAAAAAGTGGAACAGCATATGAATAATACTAATAAAACGTTTTTACAGCGATGGTGCCATATCATGGGTTGCCATACGAATACTACTATTGGATATGTTTGATAGGAAAATAATGTCATAGTTTTGAACAAAAAACAAAAACAGCCCCAACTAAATCATCACAGAGATATGAACATGCACTAACATATTTTAAGTTTACTGATACAAAATCTAAATGGTGCTAGGATAGGCAGACATGCAGTCAGGGCAGACCCCATGCACCCATCCTAATGGGATCCAACTCTTTTCTAGCTATAATTATCTACCTATAACAAAATTTTAATTTGTTTACTGCTTTTTCACAATGTCCTCGGCAAGAACTGCAGCAGAAATGGTTATAAATGTGCATAAAAATCTCACAGATGTGACATTTGTCTGCATCGATGACATCAACATCAAAAGCACTATAGATTGGAAGTTTATCAATTAAAGTCTTTAATGTATTAAAGAACAATTAAGACACTTAATTACCTTTGAAGTATCTCCCTATTTGCTAACTTGATCAATACGGGATAACATAATTAGAATTTTTTTTTTAGAACTTTACAGAACAAAATATGTTTGTGAAACACAAATGCCCCCGATAATGGCCAATTCTGAGGATGGCCATGGTCACAAGGACAAATATCTTGGTTCCAGTAGAAAGATCTTGTCACAAGAAATTTAGAAGTTATGACCAATGTAAAAAAAAATTAAAAGTAGGTCAAAAGGTTTAGTACCAACGGAAAGGTCTTGTCACAAGGAATATACTCATGTGAAATATAAAAGCTCTATCACTTACTGTTCAAAAAGTTATTAGCAAGGTTAAAGTTTCAGACAGAATGACAGACAGGACAAAAACAATATCCCCCCCCCCCCCGATCTTCGATCTCAGGGGCATAAAAAGAAGTTACGAAATTATGCGTGACTTAGGCAACTCTTGTATACGAATTAGTGATGGCTAAAGACGACTTATTTCTGATACAAAAATATATGCATGCACAGGTTTGAAGATTAGTTTTCAGAATGTTTAATACAAGTGAATGCCCTATAGCTAGTACTAAAAACACGAGATATAAAACAAAATTTTATTTCCTCATGTTAGGCATATGAATCGAACATTGAATCGAGCGTTTATATTGAACAGTATCAATATTTCAGTGAATCGTTTCAGCCCTAGAGGACTATACCTGCTCTTTCTAACTATCCATTTAGTTTCAATTTAGTATCAATAGCACTAAAGAAGATGTTATTAAGTGTTTTACACATAAACACTATATATATACTAAGTTTGGCCCCGCCCTTGGGTCAGAGCTCCTAAACTGCAGATCATGAAATTTACAATTTTAGTAGAAGCCTTCCTGCTCCAAATCACTATGCATTTAGTTTTCTTTACACATGTGTGGTTGCAGGGAAGATTTTTAAAAAATTGGTCAATTTTGCCCTATCCCTAGGGCCCCAGGGATGCAGAGTCCTGAAATTTATAATTTTTGCCCCCCTTGTCTCAAAGATGCTTCATACCAATTTCAAAAACAATTGGACGATGCACAACGATGGAAGACAACCAATTGCAATAGATCATCCTAATTTACTCAGGTGACCTAAAAAAAAAAATTTCAAAAATTAAAGAGACTGGTTCACGATTTTTAATAAAAATATTTTTCCTTTTTTATGGTAAACATTAAAAATATAACTAATTTAATGCTGATAGCCAAAATTTTGACCTTCTGAATGCAAGAATAATAGCAATATGTTAGCCTTAAATCTGTGTTATGTAAACAAAAACTCGAGTCTTTTTATGTATAAAAACAAACAAGTGAAATATTGATTTTGTAATATAAAAGATCTTAATTTTGCATAATCTCAAATTTGAACTTCTAAATGACACATTTTGCCCCCAAAATGCTTGAAATGTGAAAGATATAATAAACTTATATCAATATCCATTTCTTTTAAAAATTTCGTAAACAAATATAGCATACCGCTAATAAATATTAACTCATAATCATGATAATTCAACCAGATCGAGACTTGAAAAGTGTGAAAATGAATTAACAGCAACTACGTGTTGATTTCCTTACAAAAGATGCATGCAATATCAAAATTATGGAAAGTCAATCTATACTCAGTACATAAATCCAGGCAAATCTGAGTTGAATCGTTAAAGTGCAAACTGTCACCAGTTCTAGCATATTTTCACATTTTCAAAAATCAAAACAGGCTAGCAAAGAGAAGGATGTAGACAATGCATGTCCGTTTCTAACATGAATACGTTTCATACATCTGCCCACCTCAACTGAATAAAAAAAAGTATAGATCTAGAAATTTTCGCAATATGGTCTTTTAAGTTTTTCGCGATCACTCTTACATCATATTATGCACAAGCATCCTTGGTACACTTATTTACAGTCTTTCTCGCTAAGTGTGTACATTCGATGTCCCGGTCTATATCAATGTTATTATTGATGGTCAATGCAATTATCAACTTTCAGGGGAGGGTTAGGATGGGGGCATCCTCAGACTATAATATCTCCAAAAAATGGCATATGAATTGATTGATTACTGATTATTATCTATATTGTGAAACTTTGATAATTAAAGAAAATATGTAGAATACAATTTTACTGATTTTTTGTTAAAATTCCAATACAATTTGTGTAGTTTTTACAATCGAAGGAATTATGCTTAGATCATGGATGGGGAAATATTCATTTGTTGTCAAAGGGGGAAAGGTACCCTTTACTGGTAGTAAAAGAACCTCAATCAATAAATCCTTGTATGTATTGAATAGTCTCTAGAAATATGAATTTCTTAATACATGTATTTAATATATGAAAGTAGAATTGAATCTAGGCTGTTCTGGTCATTATAATCATCATAATTTTCATACATTTATGTTGCTGGAATGTTCATAAAAATGTTTGTTTCTTGGATCTAAATGTACTATTTTCTAACAGTGTTGAAATATTTATCACATTCAAATCAATTTTTAAGTACCAGGATACAAAACTAACTAGAAAATATGAGAGATCAAGTCCTTTTTTAACTTGATTTTCACACTTGACAATTAAGTTGAGTTTGAACTCCAATAATTAAATCAAAATGTACATAACCAACAAGTTTAATAAAATCAAAAAACACACGTCATCAGTTTATAATCATAATAAGTCATAGCATTGTTAATTTTAAAAATGCAAACCATACGTTTATTATCAAAATTTCTTTTCATTCCCTTATTTCTATTATGATTTTAATTTTCGTTATTTAAAAGTTTTTAACTTCAATTCTGATAAACTTTGGATTCCCCAGGAGAATGTTCTGATCATGATCAACATCCCTGTTTCAATAGAAAAATTGCAAAGAATGTTTTCTATTTATAATTTAGATCTGGAAACAATCCCTAATATGTTCATCACTCATTCATGTTTGTTACCTGTTGGACATTTTTCCTTTGTTCTTGCAAGTTTTATCATTTGTGAATTTTCCTTGGAAAAAGAAAAAATCATGGAACAGCTAGGATTTCAAATTACTGCTCACCCACTCGCATTGGCAACTATACTTTGCTTGTGGGCACCCCAAATTTCTGTGGTGACCGTAATTGTCTGATCAACATTTTTCTTTCCCACCAATCGAAGTCCTAATACAGTAAACTATCTGTATCTCGAATACCCCGCTTCAGAGTCGAAGTCGACCGTCGGTCCCGGCCGTTTCCCCTATATAAATGATTAAAAAAAAACTTCTGATTTTTCGAACACAGTAATCTCGAATACCCCGCTTTATATGTTGAAGTATTTTCAAGGTCCCATACCCTAAATTCACCTGGTTTATCTCGAAGTGCAGTCGATTTTCCGCTCTGCTTACCATACCTGGCGTCATTAAGTCACACATTCACACCCGCGGCTACATCAATTATAATTAATGACCGCTAATCCACACTCGCCTTTTCCGGGTAGACCCAGGTCGCAATAAATGGTTCAACAGTTTGGGTGATTAGTGAAGCTTCCAACATTACAGCTAAAGTTCACCGCCAATACGCCAGTTTTGAGATACGAACTCTTCTGTATAGGAGATGCATTTAGTGGAACTTTGGATGCCTAAGTGGGACAGAGTGGATATGCAGCCAACGAGGAAGACGATGAAATGTATTAAAAGCGGCTTCTCTTTAAATATGTAAATGTGGGAAATACTAAATACTATCGAAAGAAATGTTTTACCGAAGAGGAAGCATACAAACAATGTCATATTTGCAAGAAATATCTTGGATATGGTACTTATGACCAGCGAAATAACGTGATAGGATAAGAATTCTATGTATTTAATTACTCCCTAAATACTTATCACTTACTTAGTTTGTGTATCAGTCGAATTAGGGTTATCAAACAGCATATGAGAAACTTATTGAGTACATTCACTTACACTGTGATGAATATCTGTCCCACTCCCGCGAGTAAACAAATTCTTTCGCGCCTTACTATGTACGAGAGTTCTTCAAAGGGAAATAACTCGGACGTATCTCGAAACCAGCGTATTAGGAACCAACACACCCGATTCCGGGGATGGTGTTTTGAATGACACACGCTCTATCATTAACATGTGGGTTAGATAAACACACACAATCATCGAAGTACACTTGAAGGTAATGCTCTTAATAATGATAATGCATTTGATAACACACGCTTCATCATTAAAACTAGTACTGAGAAAACACGAAAATTTATTTAATAAACATTTAAAAGTTTTTTTTTAATCCCTCCTTTTTTGTTTCTTACGTGATAGGTTCTTTCATTACAACGCAATAACTACATCCCAGTCGAGCCTGGACATCAGTAAACCTAAAGTAGCATACAGGCACGATCATCTTAATTTTAAAACACATTGTGGATTCAATTGGGTGTTTATATATATTAAAAAAACCGAAATGTTTGTCTTTGAAATTCCACAATATTAATTTATCAACTTGTATTAAACTATATGAAACAGCAACGGGGTTGCTGTTTATAATGCAAATCCCGTACTATGCATCAAATATCCTCCTTCAAAAAAATATCCAAGATTGATTTTGGATATCTCGAACCCCCGGATATCTCGAAATTTGTTCGAGGTCCCTCGGACTTCGAGATAGAGATATTTTACTGTATAAACAAAGTTTAATTTCCAGTTGCCACTTTGTAAAACATTCCTGAGGTATCAAATTACAAAACGTAATTAAACCAGAAGTTGAACAATGCAAGGGTTACTTCAAACGAAAAGAAAGTGTCTGTTTTTACCAAAGTGGAAAGAAGGGGAGAATATAGCTCGACAACGGCGAAAAGGGGATGGCATGTGCTGTGTGTACAAAACATGACACGAAAGGTCCAATCGTTATGACAGCTTGCCCGAGTAATAAACTTGACAGCATTGTAAAGCTGAGAACTTTCGAAATCGCATAAAAAGTCTGATGAAGCATGTTTTGCAGTCAGATACCATGAGAGAGAGAGAGAGAGAGAGAGAGAGAGAGAGAGAGAGAGAGAGAGAGAGAGAGAGATTTGAAACAATAAGGAAATGGAAACAGAATTTGAATATTGATATTTCAATTTTTCAAATAAATCGCAATGTGACCTGATATTTATTTTCTTGTAAAATAAACAAAAAGTTATTCAATTATTTATGTAGGGGCTACTAAAATTTCATGTGGGCTAAAATGATTTCTTATTCAGGGGCCCACTTGGCCCCCCAAGGTATTTATAGTCGAAGTTGGAACCCTGAAGGAAATGTGTATTTGTAAAGAATTTCCATTGGTTTGACTTTCTAAGAAGGGAAATTTTCCAATATTTTCAAAATGTCCGCTACGCTACTATCACAAAATCTTTTAAAATTTCGAATGAATTTAACATATCTTTCCTTATCAACTTTCAGTCTTCCTTCAACATTTTCATAAATCAAAGACATTGGTTCAAATCAATATCAATGTATCTCAGTTTCATGCATAATTGACTTACATTATAGTTAACCAGACATGTTGTGAAAGTCATTTAATTTAAAAAATATCCGTAATTGTTTTAAGTAATTATAAATGTTAGTTAACATGTTACATTGCATCTAAATTATCGTTCTTGATTTGGTTTTAAAATACTGAAATGTCAAAGACCATTTGTCCTTGTAATATCTCAACATCACTATTTTCTGGTTCAAGACAGGGACGATCTAAGAATTGCGGTTACAGGGGGGGGGGGGGGCACCACTTTATGAGACAGGGGGTCTGGAGGCCGCCTTGAGGTCCCCAGTGGGTCAAGGGCAAAGCCCTGGTGGGGGCTCAAGGGGCGAAGCAAAACTAGTACGCATCTATTTCATCACAATAATAATTTGATTAAAATGCTGTTCAATATTGAACAGTTTGGGAACACTTCCCCTATAGCGAGATATTCTTGCTAAAACGCGAGTATCCCTCCTTAGCGAGAAAGTAAACATTACCATAAACAGGTATTTTGGCGTCTTTATTGAAAATAATGGCAAATCCCTTGCAACGCTGAATAAAGTGTGACACAAACTCAACATGATGCGAATTGTTTCTATGAAATTGAAAACATAGTAAAAAAAATTGCATATCAAAGTTGCTGCGTAAGAGGGATGCAGTCTGAAATCCAATACACATAGTATCTTTGTTTTGATTAATATATTTGCAGAAGTATCCAACATTTTAGCACTTTTTCTTCTTTTCACGTGAAACACGAAGAGATGTACTCCACAGGTGTTTTTCTCAGTTGTACGGGATATATTTAATCTCGCTAGAGAGGGATAATCGCGTTTTTTTGAGAATATCTTGCTATAGGGGAAGTGTTCCCAACCCGCTGAATAGGGTTGTTGTGATGATAGGAGATTCGGGGAAATAATTCTGTTGGCGTGGACAATTAGATGTCCGAGGCCAAGTCGCGAATGATTTAAAATAAATCTTTAAAATTGATATGTTTAGTACTGCTTCCATTTTAATTGTCTTATATAAAAAAGACTCATTAGATATTCATGGGACTCATCAAATTTTCGTGTGACTCAAGATGCTTATAAACCACGAGTCCGGGACTTGTCTTCAAGAATTTCTAGTGACAACCTTGATAATCGCGTTTTAGCGAGAATATCTCGCTATAAGGGAAAGTGTTCCCAACCTGTCAAACATGACACCAGATTTCATGAATAACATGAACAGTTGATATTTCAAATTCTTATCATGCCAATATTGAACTGTTAGGGCTTAAAATGACAAACTTACAATAGCCATAAAATAACAATTAAGGTTATCTGTTTATAATACCCTGTTAGGCCTGCATACACTGCACTGTAGCTGTACTAGACTATTACTCACGGCTAGCTTTCCCCAGTCGTCGTCGAAGGTATATCATATGCAGCCCCGTTGTCAATAATGCACATCTAATGAAAGTTTCAAGTTAATGCTGCTAAAACTAAATATGACACACATAACTATATTAGTGGTCAATAAAGTACGCCTACTACCGTTTTATCACAAGTTCCAAACTGACCAAAGTGTCAGACCATCATGGTCTTCCGTCATCTGGTTCTCCTAACTGAAGACCAGTTTACATTTCAAGAGTAAGCTAATCAACGCTACATGCAGTCACAGACGATTTGAATAATACGTCCCTAACGCGGTTGTCCAAATCGACAGCATAAATATAGACATGATATGAAATGGTTATTATAAACCAATCCGATTACATAACTCATAAACATATGTGAAGACAGAATGAAAGAACTATATGTCATGATACATCGGACCTGGTTTTAGACACCACTGATGAAATCTGATGTAAACATCTAAGAACAGTCGAATTTTATTTTTTACTGATAAAGCCTATCATATGCCTAATTAATGATATCATTATCATAAACATCCTTTATTTAAATTTATCACTTTTTTTAAATAAAAAAAAATCTTCAATTACTTATTTTGTATAATTTAGTATGAATCCCCCCCTCTCTCTCTCTCTCTCTCTCTCTCTCTCTCTCTCTCTCTCTCTCTCTCTCTCTCTCTCTCTCAAAATGATACATGGGATCTAACAAACACATTATTCGTAAAATGGAATAAAAAAAAAGTTTTTGTGACAATATTTATGGTTCGTGGTATGTTTTGCATTACAGTGGAGTATTAATCATGTGTACTTATACTATCTTTACTATCATTACATGCAGTGCGGTTATGTATATATATATATATATATATATATATATATATATATATATATATATATATAGTGTGTGTATTTCTGACTGTTTTGCATTAGGATACACGGTGGTACTTACATGTAATACAAATAAAGTATTATCATGTTCAAAATGTCTCGTGTATGAACATTGCTCATACTAATAGTGCATATTTTGCTCTTGTTTCGTTCTTTTCTTTTTATCATCATTTTTAAAAATAAACATTGCACATTGAAATGTTAACAATCATGTATGTTGTATGCCCGAGAGGGTCCTAATTTGGAAAAAAAAATCATATTCTATTCTATTGGTTCGAATTTCCTCTCAAATCAAATAATATTTATTTATTTAAAGGCGGACATTACCATAAATCTACCGTTATTTTTTTTTTAAATGGTGAAGAATTAAATATTATCATCAAAAGTAATTTATTACATGGTTATTTCTTGTGTTTAGAACAACATTGCACTCTACATTGTAAGACAAGTTCGATCACATCATGAAATCAATGTAAATAAAAACTCGGAGTAATTAACGTTACAGTCGTTCATATAATTGTTCAAAGGAGGGTTATATATATGTAGATATCAATATGTATTATGTGCATTTATCATTTCCCTTGCATGTTTACTAACATTTTTCGCCCCACTAACTATCATCCACAATGTATACGTACCTGACGTACCACGCCTTTTTCCTTTTCGCGTTTAGCGCGTGTCCTGTTAGTTTACCGAGCTGTTTGATAAAATTATCATTAAACTGCTTGTTTAAATGTATAAATTTTACTTCGAACATTTTACATTATCTTTTCATTAATAATAACAACGTTAAATGAAGCTGTGAATACTTACATATCGACTCGAAGGTTTTTCATCATTTCCGCCATATGAATGCACACGCATACGGGCGCGTCGGAATATTCATGTGTGTTAATGGCAGACCGATAAAACTGTGTGACTGTCTAACACACAATCACATTTTACCTTCCACCAGAGGACTTTTACCAAATTTCACCAAATGATACATATGGACATTTTATGACAATCCCGACAATTTTCTTCCGAGGACGCGAAAAAAGTCATCGGGAGAAATCTACGTCCTCGGACTATTGGTGTTTTTTCACATCATGGTCCTCGGGAGATGGGTAAAATCAACACACACACACACACACACATACACACACACACACACACACACACACATACGTGTAACGCGTGTCAAATGAACACCTTAACTCCCCACCTGCAACTGAACACTTCTACAGTTATTGGTATTTTAGTACGAAAATTTACTATTTGGTACTAAAAACAACATAGAAGACATTGCTGCGGTCGAAATTTGTGAAATATAGTTTTATTCTCTCCTTGAATTTTTGCTTATCAAGTGAACACTTTCCTTTACACACTGTCAATTCAACACTTTCCTTTACACACAGGCAATTGAACACTTTTCTTTACACACGGTCAATTGAACACTTTCCTTTACACACAGGCAATTGAACACTTTCCTTTACACACAGGGGATTGAACACTTTCTTTTACACACGGTCAATTGAACACTTTCCTTTACACACGGTCAATTGAACACTTTCCTTTACACACAGGCAATTGAACACTCTGAAACACGCGGCCAGTTAAACACTCTGATACACACGGGCAATCAAACACTTTGAAACATCCAAACAATCATTCTCACCACGCTAAATACATAAGGCCAATCTGTAAAACTTACAAAAAAGTGTGAAACGATTACATAAATGGAAATTGGGATGGGATAGACAGGGAATCCACACATTTCGTTGAAATTATCGCCTTAAGAAAATCAACAACAAAAAGGGGGGGGGATAGTATTGATTGGATGATTGATTGCTTATATAATTTACGTCCCGTCGAGAATATTTTATTCATATTGAGACGTAACCAGCTTTAAGCGGAGTACCTATCCAATGTATCCATAGGGTTCAAGGTCGTAGCAGTGAGGGTTCTTTGAAATTTCGTGCGAACACCTACTACATGTACGACCAGGGATCTACGTTTATAAGGTCACATCTAAAAGATCCGTGATTCTCACTTCTAAATGTCGAACGTTTGGCGAAGGAGCAATCACTACCAATTTCAACGTCTTAAAATTGGGTTTGCGAATGAACGGTGCTTGAACTCACGACCTCCCGGTTACGAAGCGAACTCTCTACCATTGAGCTACCGCGACCGGTCGGGGGAGGGGTAGTAGTGTCCATAATGATAACTTTAATTGTAATAATAACTTATAATAATTATCATTATATATATATATATATATATATAATATATATATAAAGCACTAAATAATCACAACTAGGTACTGAAAATTTTCGCCCCAGCCCGGGGTCGAACCAGCGACGTACGGCACCCACCGCCAAGCAAGATTGTCAAACCAGTGCGTAAGTCCACTCGGCCACAACGATTTCCCTGATATATATATATATATATATATATATATATATATATATATATATATATACTTCTATGATTATAGACTCCCTCGTTTGTCAATACATGCTGTACGAGCCAGACTCGGTAGTAATTCAACCAAAAAGTATGATAAATAAAATCAAAATTCTGTATAATGCAGTGCCTAAAAGATCTAAAACAAGTATTAATAATTATATACATTTTTTGTATTACTTTTAAGTTTTTTGTTGACTTTTGATATAGATAAAAATTAGATATCTTTGTAAAAAAAAAATGTTACGCGATATCTTAATTCCACTCCAAAAGGTAACATTTTCATGAACATTCTGTGTAAATGTAACTACATAGATGTGGCCTTACAGAAAACTTTAATCAAACGTTGCAAAAACCATAAATTGTTTGAAAATCCGGTGTATAACACCAGTTTATATAACTTCAGAATCAGGATTTGCTCCAGATTCCTTCATATACTGTTACAAAAATATCTACATGTTTATGATATGTACATGGAAATTATGTCAATTTTGACTATCATCTCACTTTAAAATATGAGGACAAAATTGTAATAGAAAACCCCCAAAAATCACGATTTTCCTTCATCTTAGATATTTTTGTTTGGAGATTTCGTGCTTTAGGCACTCATTACGTCCTCCCCTTGGATAATTCCTGGTTTCGCTCCCGCCACATGCCAACAACTAAATATCCGCTAAACGTGTTGGACCCCCCCCCCCTGTATGAATGACTTGATTATCTCTTTTAATTCAATAGATCTTTTTAATTATATATACAGGGCTATTTCATAAGTAATTAATGCGCACATCGTTGTTTTGTTTTTAAAAAGAGAGCAACAATTCAATTAAAGAAATCATTCATTCAGTTGTGGATATGTCGAATTAATTAAGGATTATATCTCAATTAGATAATTACTCTCACTAACATAATTATTGCACGCATCAATTTAATTAATGATATCATTAATTCAATAGAAGAGAGCAATAATCCATTTATTGCGCACATTAAGTGATGTTAGCATTAATGAATTATTGCTCTCTTCAATTGAATTGTAGCATGCATTAATTCTATTGTTGGTATCATTAAATTATAATTCATTTGAGGAATGCAACAATTAAGTTATTGTGTGCATCAATTCAGCGGAATAAATAATGATATCAATAATTCAATTCAAATGAAGATATCATTAATTATTTGAAGAGATCTTTGATTGCAATGTTGCGTGCATGAAATGAATTAATAATATCTTCAAATAATTAAAGATATCTTCAAATATCTGAGTTTGTTATTTTGGCGCTCCATAGATCTAAAACTTCCTAGTGGATTCCAGTGCTTTCTGACTCAAGACATCATACCAGTTATTGCCACAAATGAATCTCACCATACAAGTGATCTAGCCACCTCTCTTTTAATCTTTTCATAGTATTCATATACGTAAGAGGATTTTTCTCCTTGAAAAGGTGATATTTAAAAATTTGTCACTCTTTAAGGAATTTTATGATCCCCTAATAGTATGTACATGTACCATGGTAATTTCTGAACTGTTCGGTGAAAATGTTGACAATCAAGAATCAGTCACTGGTTATTCATGTGAAATTTAGCTATCTCATATGAATAAACTCTTGATTATTTTACTACAATGTACCATATTAACCAATTTCGGAAATAATTCCTTATTTGTCTTAAATTTTAATTTGATATAAAGATCGAGCAAACTGAAACAATAAACCAAAGTTCACATTGAACACCAGTGAGGCAATCATATACAAATATCAAATTCATATATTATAGAATTCATTAAGATATTTGAATTATTCTAATCTTTTAATGTTTCATGGTAGCAATGAAAACAGCAGGTCTTTTATTCTCAGTCATATATTTTATTATATAACAGGGGATATTACATGTACAATTAGTAAATATATATACATCATATATGTAATTGCATGTGCGAGAAAAATGTATACATACATACATAAGTAATTCAACCACAGACATATCCATAAATTTACATTTAATACATTGAATGAATTGAATATGTCCTTTGATTAAATAATCAACAAAGATGGATCCATATGATAATACATGTATTTGTAAAAGAAAAAAAGGAGTTCCATTTCTCATACAAATGATATAGGTAGAAATATCAAAATCAACAAGAGGCCCATGGGCCACATCGCTCACCTGAGTCATCTTGGCCCTGCTGTTTTGATTTTTAAATGCTATTTTATCAATCTTTATTCTCATGAATAATGTGACCCAAACCTAGCTCTAAAGAACACAACATTACTAAAATGAAATCATATAAGACAAAGATATGACTAGCATGATATTGCTGTTCTGGATAAGACCAAGGTAAAAAGTCGTAGGTCTTGGTATGATATGAAAGACCTTGCCATAAGTAATCAATATACAAAACATAAATGCCCTATCTAAAATAGTCCTGGATATACTTAATACGTTATACTTTCTTAAAAGTATGTCAAACTCAGAGTTCAGGGTCACAAGGTCAAATAACATAATATGATTGATTGTTTTAACTGTTTTCCGCCACACTCAACAATTTTTCAGTTATCTGGTGGTGCCCAGTTTTTATTGGTGGAAGAGAGAACCCAGATACAATGTACCTGGGAAGAGACCCCCGACCTTCCGAGAGTAAACTGGAAAACTTTCTCAATTACCGGTGCGAGCAGGATTCAAACCCGTGCCAACCAGAGGTGAGAGGCTCCTCAACAAGATGAAAGGTTTTATCATAAGAAATTCAAAATATATAATATATATGAAAGATCTACCTTAAACACAATGTAGTTCAGGACATACTGAATAGGTCAGATTTGTTTTGCCATAAAAATTGTATATACAAGATATGAAAGTCCTAGCTTAAATAGTTCAAGAGATATCTTTAAAGAATTTTCCTTTATATCAGCTAGCATATAAAACTTTGACCCCCTATTGTTACCACACCATAACTCCCGGGGAAATGATTTTAACAAACTTGAATATGCACTATGTCAAGAAGGTTTAATGTAAATTTGTGTGCTTCATACTAAATTTGAAAAGAATTCCGTTATTTGAATCATAGATTGATCGCTGTGCGGTATCTTCATCTTTCAGTTATAGAATTTAGTTTAAAATGTTCAATTGTTAATGTCGACGGACTACAACAGATGCAGATCAATAGCAATATGTCATCTGAGTTTACTCAAGTGACCTAAAATTGTATAATTTTTCTAAAGCTTTTGAAAATTGATAATGCTATAAAAGCCTAGTCTGATCCCTTACACTCCATTTCAATAGTTAAGCGTAAAAACAGACTGGTGGGGATGGGGACCAAACTTAAGAAAGCTGTGAGATTAGTTCAATATTCAAACCTACAGTATTTGAATAATAAGTATTTAACCCAACTGGGATGATTTCATCCTAAATATTTCACTAAAAATATTTGTGAGGATATTAGTTCACACAGACATTATGTTTCAAAATGAGTATGAGTATGGAAATGAACTGGGTTTCAAATTGACTGGCTACTTAACATGGCTACATCAACAAAGAAATTGAAATCACTTGAAGCTGTTTTGGGGTTATATGTGGGTTTAGAAAATATTTGAAAGTATGTTTGGAAACAAGTATAGTGGGAAAATATGTTGGGAATTATTTAATATTAAATTCATGAGACAGCGATGCAGGAATGCAGTGATAGAGGGACTTAAACATGCACTTTTGTTCTCTGCCATAAATTGAAGTTTTTTTTATAAGGGGTTCATCTGAAGCTCTCTTTTCAAAGAGCTACGGTTCTGCATCTAGTTTTTGAGGAGAAGATTTTAAAAGATTTTCCTTGTATATATTTCACATGTAAAACTTAAATCCGCTATTGTGACCCCCACCCTACCCCTGTGAGCTTTTTACAAACTTGAATATGCACTATATATGAATGTAAAACTTTGATTCTCTATTGTGACCCCACCCTACCCTCAGAGACCATGATTTGCACAGAACAGGAACCTTTCGTGTGAATTCAACTTTCCTGGTCCAGTGGTTCTTGAAAAGGTTTTTTAAATGACCCCACCCTATTTTTGCATTTCCATGATTATTTCCTTTTTGAAGGGTGCATGACCCTTTATATGAACAAACTTGAATACCCTTTATCTATTGATGATGCATACCAAGTTTGATTGAAACTGGCCCAGTGGTTCACTCTGGAGAAGAAAATGAAAATGTGAAAAGTTTATAAACAGACAGACGACAGGCAAAGGTGATCAGAAAAGCTCACTTGAGCCTTTGGCTCAGGTGAGCCAAAAAAGTATACAAACATGTTTAATGTTAAACTTGTTTGTTTTATTGCTAAACAGCTCCATTGCCAGCATCTACCCTTACTGAGCTTCCAGTGTCAGACCTTGATATCAATCATCATCACTCATTTTGACTATCCAGGCCAAATTAATCTTTTTGCAAGGGTGAGGCCTGGCTGTCCTGTCGAGGTTGAAGTTTGTACTTCCACACCTGGCGACCCAGTGGATTGATCCTATCCAATCCTGTAAACTCTAGGTCTTGTTCTAGGATCTCATCCCATGTCAGCTTTGGTCTACCTATGAAGTTCTTTTCTGTTGATAACGATGCATAACATTCTGACAAATCTGCAAAAATATTTAGAGAAGTGATTAGTAAAAGGTTTTCATAGAAATAGCAATAAATGTATAAATAGATAAATATCATAATTTCTATTTCTACAAAGTAAGTGTTTATCAAATGATCAGCTGTAAATTACCTAGGCTGTGTCAAGCTGAATGAGCTAGTTTGTGCAGAACGAACAAAAATTACACCAAACACAGCGACACCTTTTGGAAATTTTATTTTTACAAACTTGAATCTGCACTACAGAGCTGTATGTCAGGAAGCTTTCATGTAAATGTAAACTGCTCTGGCCTAATGGTTCTTGAAAATTATCTATACTTATTTGAATGTAAAACTTTGATCTCCTATTGTGGCCTCGGCCAACCTTCCCTGGGAGGCATGATTATGACAAACTTGAATCTGCACTATTTCAGGAAGCCTTTACGTAAATTTGTATTTTACTGGCCTTGTTATTTTCCTACTTCTTGTGAAGATTTTCCCTATATATTTGTACATGTAAAACTTTGATCACCTAGTGTGGCCCTATTCTACCCCAGGGGGTCATGATTTGAACAAACTTCAATCTACAATTGTCCGGAAGCTTTCATGTAACTTTCACATCATCTGGCGCAGTGGTTCTTTAGAAGAAGATTTTTAAATGACCCCACCCTATTTTTGCAATGTTGTAATTAGATCTTCCCTTTGAAAGGGGGTGTGGCCCTTTATTTGAACAAACTTGAAAGCCCTTCACCAAGGATGCTTTTTGTCAAGTTAGGTTGAAATTGGTCCAGTGGTTCTTGAGAAGAAGTCAGAAATGTGAAAGTTTACAGACAGACGGACAACAGGGAAAAAGAATGTTCAACTTCAGTGTTACATGAAAATGTACTTCAAAATCACTCAACAACAATTATAATATTGCTGTATGGAAATTTTCTGTCCAAAGAAAACAATGTAAAAAAAATGATGTAATCTACACTCTACAGCAACATGTGAGAATAATGAACGTGAAATATATATTCTGAAAAAAAAAACAAGAGATGTTTGTAAAACACATATGCCCCCCATGGTGCAAAATTGAAAAGGGTTATACACACACCTCATTTAATTGATAGTATTATCATCAATTCAAAATATTGAGCAGACAATATCTTCCTATGTCAAGAGTGAATTGACCATGTGACCTAAAATTCAATAGGGGTCATCTACTCCTTATGCTGTACCAGTGTACCAAGTTTGGTACGTGTCAATCAAACAAATAATTCTTAAAATATAGGAGACAATATATTACTATGTCCAGTTCAACTTTTGACTTTTGACCTCAAAATCAATATGGGTCATCCTCTCCTGAAGATGTACCAGTGTACTAAGTTTGATGTCTGTCAAGTAAAAGGGTTATCAAGATATTGAGTGGACAGTATATTACTATGTCCAGTTTGACCCTTGACCTTTGACCATGTGACCTCAAAATCAATAGGAGTCATCTTCTCCTGAATATACACCAGTGTACTATTTAAAGTTTGATGTCTGTCAAGCAAAGGGTTCTGAAGATATTGAGCAGACAGTATATTCCAATGTCCAGGTTGACCCTTGATCTTTAAACATGTGACCTCAAAATCAATAGGGATCATCTTCTCCTGAAGATGTACCAGTGTACCAAGTTTGATGTCTGTCAAGCAAACAGTTCTCAAGATATTGAACGGACAGTATATTCCTATGTCCAATTTGACCCTTGACCTTTGCTCATGTGACCTCAAAATCATTAAGGGTCATCTTCTCCTGAAGATGTACCAGTGTACCAAGTTTGATGTCTGTCAAGCAAACAGTTCTCAAGATATTGAATGGTCAGTATATTCCCATGCCCAGTTTGACCCTTGACCTTTGACCATATGATCTTAAAATCAATAGGGGTCATCTACTCCTTAGGATGTACCAGTGTGCCAAGTTTGATGTCTTTCAAGGAAAGGGTTCTCAAGATATTGAGCGGACATTATATTCCTATGTCCAGAGTAGATTGACCCTTGACCTTTTGACCTGAAAAACAATAAGGATCCTCTTCTACTCATAACTAACCAGGGTTTGACACTAAGGCACGTCCGACCGACCGAATCTACTAAATGATACATGTAGGTCCGGTCGGGTAAAATGTCGATTTACTAGTCCGACTGGTCATGTTGATAAAATAAACAAGAAACTTTATTTTAAACCATAAGATATCTTATTTTTAACTTTAAAAAATAACTGTAAAGAGTTTGCGAGCAATTTTGAACCGCGTGATGACAAAATCTCTATTTTTAGTTCGAATACATAGTCGCTGTCGGAAGTGATGTTTTACGACATTTACTCTTTGTTAATGGGTGTAAAGTTATATTTCGGATAAATATATATAAACTGAATTTATTTTCATTTGAAAAAAACCCCAGTTTATTTTAATTGAATATAAGAAAGTGTCTATCACAGGGATCGAAATTAACTTTTTTCACCACTAGCAAATTTTAGCTAGTGGATTATTTTCCAACTAGCAAAATTGAGCTTTTACTAGCATTTTTCAATCGATTACTGTTTTACATGAATTTAAGAAAACAAGCATGTCTCTTTATCAAAATTTTGGGAAAATCTTTTAAAATCTCCTTTAAAGTGCAATAATAAAAATAAGATTGCGAATTCTTTCATTTAAAATTCAATGAATTATCAGACAACATACATGGTGCGGGTCATATGGTACACTTGTGCGGCGTACTCGCTGTCCAGAGATCTACCACCTATTAACAGCATCATGTGGATTGAAATCTTGAAGACTGTTTGCGCCAATTTAAACTATATGTTCAAAACTTTTGGAAATTTCATCTAAAAAAATTCTAGTTGAAAAGAAAACCCCGCGAACTCGAAGTGTTTGACTATAGAGTACAGAAGGACACCGCGTGAAATGGTGACACACTGTCATGTGTTGTTTTATATAGACACGGACGAGATCAATCTTGCTATTTAAATCAGACGTCTCTGAGACATCCGAAGTGTGTATGAAGTAGGCCATCGACTGAGATGACCTTGGCCTTAGTTATTTATTCGATCCACGTTTACTTTTTCAATACTTGTATATTCATTCTGTAAAGAGTTTCTATGCACAAGACAAGATTATTGTAAACTTCAAAGTACAGCCAATAAACCGAGGAAATCCGGGAAAAAGATTGGGGTTTTTTCACTCGCAAAAAGTTGCGATCACTTGTGATTTTTTACTTGCAAATTCAATTTTTAACTCGCATTTAGCGAGTATTTCCCCTTAATTTCGTTGCCTGTATCAAATGAATAAATTAAATCGTAAATAGCCATTTTTCGTTGTTGACACATGTGCGGGAATGTCTCGACTTCTCGTCCTCAAGGAAGGATGTTCCGAGAAAAAAAAAGGAGTAGATTGGGAAGTTTGAAAATAAAAGCACCAAATTGAATGACGAGACTAAAGATGTTTTTGAGACAATTAAGTACGTTTTAGTTTAAACTTAACGTTTGTCATTTGAATTAAGTACTTAAATATGGAGAAACCATCAGGGTTTCTTTTCTCTGGAAAGTTGGTCAGGGCTAGTGGATGTAAGGTCAGGTCTAGTAAATATTATTTGAAGTAGCCCGACTGGTCTAGTGCTCAAGAAAGTAAATGTCAAACCCTGCTAACCCACATATGAAATATCATTATCATCAAGTGAATGGTTCTCAAGATATTGAGCGGACAACACATGGTCTACAGACCGACCGACCAACCGACAGACCGACCAACAGGTGCAAAACAATATGCCCCCTCTTTTTCAAAGGGGGTCATAAAAATAAACTCCAACCACCTGTCCATTTTTATTTCCAAACAAAGATGAAAATCTAAAAAATAATTTTATGACTAGGCCAAAATAAAAAATGTGTTTGTTTCAGGTCGCCTGCCCGACCCTAAATATATCCACCGACCCTATTAATTTTTTTCAATTTTCCGATTTCAATTCATCGATATACGAACTATTACCCGAAATGCCAAGACATCTATAATTGTAATATTAAAACTCCATCACATACTGTGTATTTTGTCAATTAAACATTGTGCTCTGAACCCATTTTTTATCTGTTAAACACATTATATTACAACTTTAACTATAAAATTTTCATTGATTCGAAGGCACTTATTTATTTTTATAAAAAAAAATATTTAAAAAAAATAAAATAAACCTACCTACCAACCCTTTTTTTAAAAATCAGAGGCGACCTAAAACAAACATTTTTTTTTTGGCCCTATGTGGCCTAAAATATTTTGTATACTTACTAATTTCAAAACTCGAAAGGAAATGTTATCCATGTGAAGCCATCTTGCTCTGTTCATCCTCTGGGGAAGACAATTAATTCTTTGATTTTGCAGTTTGTGTCATGACTACACCATGATATCTTCTAATCTCGTCATACTATCAGAAAGTAATTTTGGCAGTTGGCAAGTGTATCAATGGTGTTACTTCTTCATGATCAGATCTTCTATACTGTGTCATATTCAGCATAAAGTAACAATTAAGGGCTATCATCTAGTTCTGAGGTACTGAGGAAGGGCTGTTTTTCTCAACACATAGCCTT
The DNA here is from genome assembly GCF_947568905.1 of Ostrea edulis. Classification (NCBI taxonomy): domain Eukaryota; kingdom Metazoa; phylum Mollusca; class Bivalvia; order Ostreida; family Ostreidae; genus Ostrea; species Ostrea edulis. The sequence goes on along the minus strand of NC_079171.1, from coordinate 11,800,326 downwards.
TCTTCTGGTATTCTTAGGGATACTTTATTCATCTTTTAATTACATTTCCTTCTTGGAGATTAAAAGTTGAAGACCACTGAAAGAAAAAGAAGTGATTTAATGAATTCCATGTAGTTTATCGAATGTGCTGACCAGAATATTATCTAACTGTAGCCCCCCCCCCCCCCCCCACCCCCCCACCCCCACCCCACCAAGCATGCAATGTCATACATGTATCTGAAATCAATACTTATAAAAATTAATTAAAATTAAAATCTTCAAATATACAATCTTGTTACACATCTCCTATATTTTTCACTTACGATAACTCTGAATTTTTAATAAGTGCGTCCTTTTGTCCACAAACTTTTAATAACCCCTCATAAACAATTTACAAATATGATATCAGAAATAATAATCTAAAAAATTATCCTGTTGTTCATAGATGCATGCCATCAACATTAAGAGTATAACAAATAACAAAAGCTCTCCTGACATTGTGCCATTCTGAAAGAAATGAGGTGCTTATACCCCGAAAGCCAGGGGGGTAACCCAGAATTGTGTCTAGAGAGCGGAATAATATATTTATGGAATTAACCAAAACATTAGTAATAATTTTTTTTTAGCTATGAATTCATGTTAAATAAAGTGCACCGCCATGACACATGATACGCCCGTCACATATTGTTAACAGTATAGATAGTACCCATTAAAACATTTTTTTTATATCACCTTAATTAAATGTCACAGTGACCTTAAAGTATAATGCGACACACCTTCTACCTAAGATGCATTAGTTGACCAATTTTGGTGATTCTAGGTCTAATAGTTTTCAAGTTATGAGCCGGACAAGTTTTTGCCACATATGGCCATATCTTCTTAATGAAAAGTCACAGTGACCTGGTTTTAATGTGTGACACACCTTCTACCCAAGATGTATCTACAGACAAAGTTTGATGATTCTAGGCCTTGTAGTATTTAAGTTACGAGTCGGACACGAAAAAGCTAACAGACGGACGGACAGACACGCCATACCATAATACGTCCCGTCTTAAGACGGGCGTATAAAAATTGGTCATGGTAGCTCAGTGGTAACACAGTCTTCGACATTAACCAGTGGCCTGATGCCCGAGGCCAGTAAAATCGGGATCGGGCTTCTTAAAATATTAAACCCTGGAGTCCGATGGGCCTGTAAATGTTTTCTTATATGTTCTGTATATATTACAAATAAAGCGTGAGATTGACTCAGACTAAATGTCATGACTTAGTAGTCAAATTTCGCATAGAAAAATTATCAACCATGCTGCCTTTTCTGAAGTATAGGGAGGGGGCTCGTCCGGGAAATTCAAAACCACCCAAGCGTATTTCACAATCACAACCATCCGATAAAAAAACCCCAAAAAAAACTGTTGTACGAGGAGAAAAAAACGAAAATTCATGCCCCATTGGACCGAGGGCAGTGTTCAAAATTAACCATAGACCGAGTATATGTCAAATGGCACTGGTCTATGCCAACTGTAATTGAGATAGACCAAATTGTCTATGCCAATTTTCTAGATATAAAGCAATAAAGTTATCCAAGAGGGCCTTGCATGGTCAGTCGACGTCTGATAAACATTATGAGGAAAGGATGATATTACAGAAATGGAAAGAAAATACACTTTCTAAGTATATTAGAAGTAAATGAAAATGTTTTAAATTTGTGTTATTATTTTTTCAATGTTGTGGTCTATGCCAATTCGATGAGGTCTAAGTCATCTTATTTTGGCATAGACCTGTGGTCTATACCAAGTTTTAAACCAATTTCGAACACTGCGAGGGTAGGCCTTGGCTAACATTTAAAAAATGTTTTGTACGTGGTGTATACAAAACAGAGTTGAACATGAGCTGCTGATGTATCTGCGAGATTAATCAGTCTATGCGAAAGACATCGGACCGTCGGACCTGACCGATGTGCAGTGCCTCAGGTCCGATGCATCATTTTTTACACCGGATCGGAATGTCAGATGTCTCAATGTCCGGTTTTGAGCTTTACTATCTTGATGCGGAGTTTGTCATAAGTAAAAAAAATAGCACACATCCAAATACGTAAATGAATTGATTAAAACCGCATGGACTGTCTAAAGTATTATACGGGAAGGATTCCTGGAATAGTATTACTAGTATAATAAATAAGATTCCCTTGGTTTTGCATCTTCACGTGTTTCACTTTTTTACATTAGGTTTTTCGGTCTGACAAAATTTGGTTCGGTCCGGTGTGTTCATTGATTACACTGGACCGAATGTCCTGTGTGGTCCAAAAACTTTCGCATATACTGGATTAATATGTTGAAAAATAATATAATCCTTTTAATGTCAGTTGTTCTTTAACTATGATCATCTTGACCTGTATTTTCCTACAGTAAAAGAACTGTGCATAGAGTAGAATCAGCAAATAACAAGAGATCAAATTAGAAAATAAACATTTTGGGCCTGCAAAATATTGTTCGGGTTTGCACAATTATTATACTGGGAGGCCCGAAGGGCCTGTGCTTTACAAAGTTTTTCGTGAAGACTGGTAACAGGATCAAGAAATCATGGTTTCGAGCCATGCTTGTACTTTATTTAGGGTGAAAATGTAGATAGTGAGGTGAATGCTCCATCATCATATTTAGCATTCAAAAGAGAAAGTTGCTGGTCTTTCAGATGAGACCTTTAAACACCACATGCATGCGTCTAAATGTGTGGCACTTCATACTACTGAAATATTCTCTACAGGTATTATACTAAAATCAAACATACACATACATGTATATTCATATATATGTTAAAAATCTTAATTATCATTTTAGAATTTTCTTCTTCTGACAAAATGATGCGCAAGTACATAAATGGAAGCTATGCCACTATATGTCATGACACTGTACAGCTTGATCAGTTGATATATCACATAAACAGTCACAGATGTAAACAATCAAGAAAAACTCAGTACACAACATCACCCCTTAATTTTGAATTGTAGCTGAAGATCATTCTGCCAAGATCGAAATGCAGCTTGGCAATGATTAGCGAGGGTTATATTATTCTTAAAAAGTAGATTGAAATCAAAAGTCAACTGCCAAAGTTATCAGGAGACAATAATCCATACATGGTTCGAATTTCCTCCACTGCCACCTAAAGTGCACGTGTAAACAACGCGTGTGACATGCACCACACCCCGACAGGCTACATTGTAAACAAGTAAAATGCATTCAGAGTAATAGTTTTACATATGATATTCTGTTTGGTTTATAGTCTTAGTAGCTACATACCTATGTTGTACACCTGTACCATGTGCGTACTGCAAACAGTGCGGCGTAATGTACATTTGCATCCTCGGGGATTTCAACCCGGACAAAGTGGAACATGCCAATCCGAATACATATATATCTTTCGTTTTTATTTTTGCATTTTATTTATTTATCTATTTATGTCATGGCGTTGGGAAAAAAACTTCAAAGTAGGGAGACAGATGAAAAGGGGGATACGGTCCAATCATCCAAAAAAAAGTCCCGTGTGGAGGGGTGGGGGTGGGGTTGATTCCTAAGGACTTGGCGCATATATATTTGTTTTTAAATGTGAAATTCTATCCAAAATCAATATGAATTTTTAGTATACAGAGTACATTAACTGCAAAGATTAAATTTTAGAAAAAAACCCAAACAGTTCACGTACTAGATATATCACTTTCATCATCGGAATTTTCAGTAACTCGGGTACTCTGTCGCTTGTACATAACACGATCGGTATGAAACACCATTTAATCAGTCTATCTAATAAAAAACTCATTGTTAATATGCAAAAATTTTCTTTCAACCGTGTTTACTTACCTCAGATGGGCCAACTTCTTTCCCTGGAAAACTCCATTATGATGACATCACAAATTACGTCATTCAAAACAGAGCATGCGCACTTCGAAAGTGTGTAAGCCATGCTCGCAAGGAAAAAAGATGGACGAGTGCTAAATCTTTACACACCTGTTACACACATCTCATAAATCCTGTTAAGTAAACACTTCAGGATTTTGATGGTAGATGAACTATTTAATGATTTTATGCTGATTTTTATAAAAATCCAACTGAACACCACCATTTTCGTGTTCCTTTGACCGACCCCGTGTTGATTTACATGTGTGCCTTCTTATTCACTGGTTCAGTTGACAGGGCTTACAAACACACACACACACACACACACACACACACACACACACACACACACACACACACACACACACACACACACACACACACACACACGTGTAACGCGTGTCAAATGAACACCTTAACTCCCCACCTGCAACTGAACACTTCTACAGTTATTGGTATTTTAGTACGAAAATTTACTATTTGGTACTAAAAACAACATAGAAGACATTGCTGCGGTCGAAATTTGTGAAATATAGTTTTATTCACTCCTTGAATTTTTGCTTATCAAGTGAACACTTTCCTTTACACACTGTCAATTGAACACTTTCCTTTACACACAGGCAATTGAACACTTTTCTTTACACACGGTCAATTGAACACTTTCCTTTACACACAGGCAATTGAACACTTACCTTTACACACGGTCAATTGAACACTTTCCTTTACACACAGGCAATTGAACACTTTCCTTTACACACAGGGGATTGAACACTTTCTTTTACACACGGTCAATTGAACACTTTCCTTTACACACGGTCAGTTGAACACTTTCCTTTACACACAGGCAATTGAACACTCTGAAACACGCGGCCAGTTAAACACTCTGATACACACGGGCAATCAAACACTTTGAAACATCCAAACAATCATTCTCACCACGCTAAATACATAAGGCCAATCTCTAAAACTTACAAAAAAGTGTGAAACGATTACATAAATGGAAATTGGGATGGGATAGACAGGGAATCCACACATTTCGTTGAAATTATCGCCTTAAGAAAATCAACAACAAAAAAAGGGGGGGTAGTATTGATTGGATGATTGATTGCTTATATAATTTACGTCCCGTCGAGAATATTTTATTCATATTGAGACGTAACCAGCTTTAAGCGGAGTACCTATCCAATGTATCCATAGGGTTCAAGGTCGTAGCAGTGAGGGTTCTTTGAAATAGCGTGCGAACACCTACTACATGTACGACCAGGGGTCTACGTTTATAAGGTCACATCTAAAAGATCCGTGATTCTCACTTCTAAATGTCGAGCGTTTGGCGAAGGAGCAATCACTACCAATTTCAACGTCTTAAAATTGGGTTTGCGAATGAACGGTGCTTGAACTCACGACCTCCCGGTTACGAAGCGAACTCTCTACCATTGAGCTACCGCGACCGGTCGGGGGAGGGGTAGTAGTGTCCATAATGATAACTTTAATTGTAATAATAACTTATAATAATTATCATTATATATATATATATATATATATAATATATATATAAAGCACTAAATAATCACAACTAGGTACTGAAAATTTTCGCCCCAGCCCGGGGTCGAACCAGCGACGTACGGCACCCACCACCAAGCAAGATTGTCAAACCAGTGCGTAAGTCCACTCGGCCACAACGACTTCCCTGATATATATATATATATATATATATATATATATATATATATATATATATATATATATATATATATACTTCTATGATTATAGACTCCCTCGTTTGTCAATACATGCTGTACGGGCCAGACTCGGTAGTAATTCAACCAAAGAGTATGATAAATAAAATCAAAATTCTGTATAATGCAGTGCCTAAAAGATCTAAAACAAGTATTAATAATTATATACATTTTTTGTATTACTTTTAAGTTTTTTGTTGACTTTTGATATAGATAAAAATTAGATATCTTTGTAAAAAAAAAAATGTTACGCGATATCTTAATTCCACTCCAAAAGGTAACATTTTCATGAACATTCTGTGTAAATGTAACTACATAGATGTAGCCTTACAAAAAACTTTAATCAAACGTTGCAAAAACCATAAATTGTTTGAAAATCCGGTGTATAACACCAGTTTATATAACTTCAGAATCAGGATTTGCTCCAGATTCCTTCATATACTGTTACAAAAATATCTACATGTTTGTGATATGTACATGGAAATTATGTCAATTTTGACTATCATCTCACTTTGAAATATGAGGACAAAATTGTAATAGAAAACCCCCAAAAATCACGATTTTCCTTCATCTTAGATATTTTTGTTTAGAGAGTTCGTGCTTTAGGCACTCATTACGTCCTCCCCTTGGATAATTCCTGGTTTCGCTCCCGCCACATGCCAACAACTAAATATCCGCTAAACGTGTTGGACCCCCCCCCCCCCCCTCCCACTAAACACGTCTGAAACACACTGAGGACAGGGATGACCAAATTCAAGGGAATATATTACTTTCTGTTTTTGTTCAAAAACTGGACGTGTCCTCTCATGACTTTTGTAATACAAATTCACCAGGATGATTTTTAAAATCTTAATGTTTTACATAAGCTCAAATAATTGAAGTCCAATAATATCCATGTGGTGGAAATATTGCTTGCAAAAATTAATTTAGAGCTCTGTATGAATGACTTGATTATCTCTTTTAATTCAATAGATCTTTTTAATTATATATACAGGGCTATTTCATAAGTAATTAATGCGCACATTGTTGTTTTGTTTTTAAAAAGAGAGCAACAATTCAATTAAAGAAATCATTCATTCAGTTGTGGATATGTCGAATTAATTAAGGATTATATCTCAATTAGATAATTACTCTCACTAACATAATTATTGCACGCATCAATTTAATTAATGATATCATTAATTCAATAGAAGAGAGCAATAATCCATTTATTGCGCACATTAAGTGATGTTAGCATTAATGAATTATTGCTCTCTTCAATTGAATTGTAGCATGCATTAATTCTATTGTTGGTATCATTAAATTATAATTCATTTGAGGAGAGCAACAATTAAATTATTGTGTGCATCAATTCAGCGGAATAAATAATGATATCAATAATTCAATTCAAATGAAGATATCATTAATTATTTGAAGAGATCTTTGATTGCAATGTTGCGTGCATGAAATGAATTAATAATATCTTCAAATAATTAAAGATATCTTCAAATATCTGAGTTTGTTATTTTGGCGCTCCATAGATCTAAAACTATTCCTAGTGGATTCCAGTGCTTTCTGACTCAAGACATCATACCAGTTCTTGCCACAAATGAATCTCACCATACAAGTGATCTAGCCACCTCTCTTTTAATCTCTTCATAGTATTCATATACGTAAGAGGATTTTTCTCCTTGAAAAGGTGATATTTAAAAATTTGTCACTCTTTAAGGAATTTTATGATCCCCTAATAGTATGTACATATACCATGGTAATTTCTGAACTGTTCGGTGAAAATGTTGACAATCAAGAATCAGTCACTGGTTATTCATGTGAAATTTAGCTATCTCATATGAATAAACTCTTGATTATTTCACTACAATGTACCATATTAACCAATTTCGGAAATAATTCCTTATTTGTCTTAAATTTTAATTTGATATAAAGATCGAGCAAACTGAAACAATAAACCAAAGTTCACATTGAACACCAGTGAGGCAATCATATACAAATATCAAATTCATATATTATAGAATTCATTAAGATATTTGAATTATTCTAATCTTTTAATGTGTCATGGTAGCAATGAAAACAGCAGGTCTTTTATTCTCAGTCATATATTTTATTATATAACAGGGGATATTACATGTACAATTAGTAAATATATATACATCATATATGTAATTGCATGTGCGAGAAAAATGTATACATACATACATAAGTAATTTAACCACAGACATATCCATAAATTTACATTTAATACATTGAATGAATTGAATATGTCCTTTGATTAAATAATCAACAAAGATGGATCCATATGATAATACATGTATTTGTAAAAGAAAAAAAGGAGTTCCATTTCTCATACAAATGATATAGGTAGATATATCAAAATCAACAAGAGGCCCATGGGCCACATCGCTCACCTGAGTCATCTTGGCCCTGCTGTTTTGATTTTTAAATGCTATTTTATCAATTTTTATTCTCATGAATAATGTGACCCAAACCTAGCTCTAAAGAACACAACATTACTAAAATGAAATCATATAAGACAAAGATATGACTAGCATGATATTGCTGTTCTGGATAAGACCAAGGTCAAAAGTCGTAGGTCTTGGTATGATATGAAAGACCTTGCCATAAGTAATCAATATACAAAACATAAAAGCCCTATCTAAAATAGTCCTGGATATACTTAATATGTTATACTTTCTTAAAAGTATGTCAAACTCAGAATTCATGGTCACAAGGTCAAATAACATAATATGATTGATTGTTTTAACTGTTTTCCGCCACACTCAACAATTTTTCAGTTATCTGGTGGTGCCCAGTTTTTATTGGTGGAAGAGAGAACCCAGATACAATGTACCTGGGAAGAGACCACCGACCTTCCGAGAGTAAACTGGGAAACTTTCTCAATTACCGGTGCGAGCAGGATTCAAACCCGCGCCAACCAGAGGTGAGAGGCTCCTCAACAAGATGAAAGGTTTTATCATAAGAAATTCATAATATATAATATATATGAAAGATCTACCTTAAACACAATGTAGTTCAGGACATACTAAATAAGTCAGATTTGTTTTGCCATAAAAATTGTATATACAAGATATGAAAGCCCTAGCTTAAATAGTTCAAGAGATATCTTTAAAGAATTTTCCTTTATATCAGCTAGCATATAAAACTTTGACCCCCTATTGTTACCACACCATAACTCCCGGGGAAATGATTTTAAGAAACTTGAATATGCACTATGTCAAGAAGGTTTAATGTAAATTTGTGTGCTTCATACTAAATTTGAAAAGAATTCCGTTATTTGAATCGTAGATTGATCGCTGTGCGGTATCTTCATCTTTCAGTTATAGAATTTAGTTAAAAATGTTCAATTGTTAATGTCGACGGACTACAACAGATGCAGATCAATAGCAATATGTCATCTGAGTTTACTCAAGTGACCTAAAATTGTATAATTTTTCTAAAGCTTTTGAAAATTGATAATGCTAGTAAAGCCTAGTCTGATCCCTTACACTCCATTTCAATAGTTAAGCGTAAAAACAGACTGGTGGGGATGGGGACCAAACTTAAGAAAGCTGTGAAATTAGTTCAATATTCAAACCTACAGTATTTGAATAATAAGTATTTAACCCAACTGGGATGATTTCATCCAAAATATTTCACTAAAAATATTTGTGAGGATATTAGTTCACACAGACATTATGTTTCAAAATGAGTATGAGTATGGAAATGAACTGGGGTTCAAATTGACAGGCTACTTAACATGGCTACATCAACAAAGAAATTGAAATCACTTGAAGCTGTTTTGGGGTTATATGTGGGTTTAGAAAATATTTGAAAGTATGTTTGGAAACAAGTATAGTGGGAAAATATGTTGGGAATTATTTAATATTAAATTCATGAGACAGCGATGCAGGAATGCAGTGATAGAGGGACTTAAACATGCACTTTTGTTCTCTGCCATAAATTGAAGTTTTTTTTATAAGGGGTTCATCTGAAGCTCTCTTTTCAAAGAGCTACGGTTCTGCATCTAGTTTTTGAGGAGAAGATTTTAAAAGATTTTCCTTGTATATATTTCACATATAAAACTTAAATCCGCTATTGTGACCCCCACCCTACCCCTGTGAGCTTTTTACAAACTTGAATATGCACTATATATGAATGTAAAACTTTGATTCTCTATTGTGACCCCACCCTACCCCCAGAGACCATGATTTGCACAAAACAGGAACCTTTCGTGTGAATTCAACTTTCCTGGTCCAGTGGTTCTTGAAAAGGTTTTTTAAATGACCCCACCCTATTTTTGCATTTCCATGATTATTTCCTTTTTGAAGGGTGCATGACCCTTTCTATGAACAAACTTGAATACCCTTTATCTATTGATGATGCATACCAAGTTCGATTGAAACTGGCCCAGTGGTTCACTCTGGAGAAAATGAAAATGTGAAAAGTTTATAAACAGACAGACGACAGGCAAAGGTGATCAGAAAAGCTCACTTGAGCCTTTGGCCCAGGTGAGCCAAAAAAGTATACAAACATGTTTAATGTTAAACTTGTTTGTTTTATTGCTAAACAGCTCCATTGCCAGCATCTACCCTTACTGAGCTTCCAGTGTCAGACCTTGATATCAATCATCATCACTCATTTTGACTATCCAGGCCAAATTAATATTTTTGCAAGGGTGAGGCCTGGCTGTCCTGTCGAGGTTGAAGTTTGTACTTCCACACTTGGCGACCCAGTGGATTGATCCTATCCAATCCTGTAAACTCTAGGTCTTGTTCTAGGATCTCATCCCATGTCAGCTTTGGTCTACCTATGAAGTTCTTTCCTGTTGATAACGATGCATAACATTCTGACAAATCTGCAAAAATATTTAGAGAAGTGATTAGTAAAAGGTCTTCATAGAAATAGCAAGAAATGTATAAATAGATAAAAATCATAATTTCTATTTCTACAAAGTAAGTGTTTATCAAATGATCAACTGTAAATTACCTAGGCTGTGTCAAGCTGAATGAGCTAGTTTGTGCAGAACGAACAAAAATTACACCAAACACAGCGACACCTTTTGGAAATTTTATTTTTACAAACTTGAATCTGCACTACAGAGCTGTATGTCAGGAAGCTTTCATGTAAATGTAAACTGCTCTGGCCTAATGGTTCTTGAAAATTATCTATACTTATTTGAATGTAAAACTTTGATCTCCTATTGTGGCCTCGGCCAACCTTCCCTGGGAGGCATGATTATGACAAACTTGAATCTGCACTATTTCAGGAAGCCTTTACGTAAATTTGTATTTTACTGGCCTTGTTATTTTCCTACTTCTTGTGAAGATTTTCCCTATATATTTGTACATGTAAAACTTTGATCACCTAGTGTGGCCCTATTCTACCCCAGGGGGTCATGATTTGAACAAACTTCAATCTACACTTGTCCGGAAGCTTTCATGTAACTTTCACATCATCTGGCCCAGTGGTTCTTTAGAAGAAGATTTTTAAATGACCCCACCCTATTTTTGCAATTTTGTAATTAGATCTTCCCTTTGAAAGGGGGTGTGGCCCTTTATTTGAACAAACTTGAAAGCCCTTCACCAAGGATGCTTTTTGTCAAGTTAGGTTGAAATTGGCCCAGTGGTTCTTGAGAAGAAGTCAGAAATGTGAAAGTTTACAGACAGACGAACAACAGGGAAAAAGAATGTTCAACTTCAGTGTTACATGAAAATGTACTTCAAAATCACTCAACAACAATTATAATATTGCTGTATGGAAATTTTCTGTCCAAAGAAAACAATGTAATCTACACTCTACAGCAACATGTGAGGATAATGAACGTGAAATATATATTCTGAAAAAAAAAAACAAGAGATCTTTGTAAAACACATATGCCCCCCATGGTGCAAAATTGAAAAGGGTTATACACACACCTCATTTAATTGATAGTATTATCATCAATTCAAAATATTGAGCAGACAATATCTTCCTATGTCAAGAGTGAATTGACCATGTGGCCTAAAATTCAATAGGGGTCATCTACTCCTTATGCTGTACCAGTGTACCAAGTTTGGTACGTGTCAATCAAACAAATAATTCTTTAAATATAGGAGACAATATATTACTACATGTATGTCCAATTCAACTTTTGACCTCAAAATCAATATGGGTCATCCTCTCCTGAAGATGTACCAGTGTACTAAGTTTGATGTCTTTCAAGCAAAGGGTTCTCAAGATATTGAGCGGACATTATATTCCTATGTCCAGAGTAGATTGACCCTTGACCTTTGACCTTTGGACCTGAAAAACAATAAGGATCATCTTCTACTCATAACTAACCAGGGTTTGACACTAAGGCACGTCCGACCGACCGGCCGGGTAAAATGTCGATTTACTAGTCCGACTGGTCATGTTGAAAAAATAAACAAGGAACTTTATTTTAAACCATAAGATATCTTATTTTTAACTTTAAAAAAGAACTGTAAAGAGTTTGCGAGCAATTTTGAACCGCGTGATGACAAAATCTCTATTTTTAGTTCGAATACATAGTCGCTGTCGGAAATGATGTTTTACGACATTTACTCTTTGTTAATGGGTGTAAAGTTATATTTCGGATAAATATATATAAACTGAATTTATTTTCATTTGAAAAAAAAACCCAGTTTATTTTAATTGAATATAAGAAAGTGTCTATCACAGGGATCGAAATTAACTTTTTTCACCACTAGCAAATTTTAGCTAGTGGATTATTTTTCAACTAGCAAAATTGAGCTTTTACTAGCATTTTTCAATCGATTACTGTTTTACATGAATTTAAGAAAACAAGCATGTCTCTTTATCAAAATTTTGGGAAAATCTTTTAAAATCTCCTTTAAAGTGCAATAATAAAAATAAGATTGCGAATTCTTTCATTTAAAATTCAATGAATTATCAGACAACATACATGGTGCGGGTCATATGGTACACTTGTGCGGCGTACTCGCTGTCCAGAGATCTACCACCTATTAACAGCATCATGTGGATTGAAATCTTGAAGACTGTTTGCGCCAATTTAAACTATATGTTCAAAACTTTTGGAAATTTCATCTAAAAAAATTCTAGTTGAAAAGAAAACCCCGCGAACTCGAAGTGTATGACTAAAGAGTACAGAAGGACACCGCGTGGAATGGTGACACACTGTCATGTGTTGTTTTATATAGACACGGACGAGATCAATATGCTTGCTATTTAAATCAGACGTCTCTGAGACATCCGAAGTGTGTATGAAGTAGGCCATCGACTGAGATGACCTTGGCCTTAGTTATTTATTCGATCCACGTTTACTTTTTCAATACTTGTATATTCATTCTGTAAAGAGTTTCTATGCACAAGACAAGATTATTGTAAACTTCAAAGTACAGCCAATAAACCGAGGAAATCCGGGGAAAAGATTGGGGTTTTTTCACTCGCAAAAAGTTGCGATCACTTGTGATTTTTTACTCGCAAATTCAATTTTTAACTCGCATTTAGCGAGTATTTCCCCTTAATTTCGTTGCCTGTATCAAATGAATAAATTAAATCGTAAATAGCCATTTTTCGTTGTTGACACATGTGCGGGAATGTCTCGACTTCTCGTCCTCAAGGAAGGATGTTCCGAGAAAAAAAAAAGGAGTAGATTGGGAAGTTTGAAAATAAAAGCACCAAATTGAATGACGAGACTAAAGATGTTTTTGAGACAATTAAGTACGTTTTAGTTTAAACTTAACGTTTGTCATTTGAATTAAGTACTTAAATATGGAGAAACCATCAGGGTTTCTTTTCTCTGGAAAGTTGGTCAGGGCTAGTGGATGTAAGGTCAGGTCTAGTAAATATTATTTGAAGTAGCCCGACTGGTCTAGTGCTCAAGAAAGTAAATGTCAAACCCTGCTAACCCACATATGAACTATCATTATCATCAAGTGAATGGTTCTAAAGATATTGAGCGGACAACACATGGTCTACAGACCGACCGACCGACCGACCAACAGGTGCAAAACAATATGCCCCCTCTTTTTCAAAGGGGGCATAAAAATAAACTCCAACCACCTGCCCATTTTTATTTCCAAACAAAGATGAAAATCTAAAAAATAATTTTATGACTAGGCCAAAATAAAAAATGTGTTTGTTTCAGGTCGCCTGCCCGACCCTAAATATATCCACTGACCCTATTAATTTTTTTTCAATTTTCCGATTTCAATTCATCGATATACGAACTATTACCCGAAATGCCAAGACATCTATGATTGTAATATTAAAACTCCATCACATACTGTGTATTTTGTCAATTAAACATTGTGCTCTGAACCCATTTTTTATCTGTTAAACACATTATATTACAACTTTAACTATAAAATTTTCATTGATTCGAAGGCACTTATTTATTTTTATTAAAAAAAAATTTTAAAAAAAAAATTAAATAAACCTACCTACCAACCTTTTTTTTAAAAATCAGAGGCGACCTAAAACAAACATTTTTTTTTTGGCCCTATGTGACCTAAAATATTTTGTATACTTACTAATTTCAAAACTCGAAAGGAAATGTTATCCATGTGAAGCCATCGTGCTCTGTTCATCCTCTGGGGAAGACAATTAATTCTTTGATTTGCAGTTTGTGTCATGACTACACCATGATATCTTCTAATCTCGTCATACTATCAGAAAGTAATTTTGGCAGTTGGCAAGTGTATCAATGGTGTTACTTCTTCATGATCAGATCTTCTATACTGTGTCATATTCAGCATAAAGTAACAATTAAGGGCTATCATCTAGTTCTGAGGTACTGAGGAAGGGCTGTTTTTCTCAACACATAGCCTTTCTTCTGGTATTCTTAGGGATACTTTATTCATCTTTTAATTACATTTCCTTCTTGGAGATTAAAAGTTGAAGACCACTGAAAGAAAAAGAAGTGATTTAATGAATTCCATGTAGTTTATCGAATGTGCTGACCAGAATATTATCTAACTGTAGCCCCCCCCCCCCCCCCCCCCCAAGCATGCAATGTCATACATGTATCTGAAATCAATACTTATAAAAATTAATTAAAATTAAAATCTTCAAATATACAATCTTGTTACACATCTCCTATATCTTTCACTTACGATAACTCTGAATTTTTAATAAGTGCGTCCTTTTGTCCACAAACTTTTAACAACCCCTCATAAACAATTTACAAATATGATATCAGAAATAATAATCTAAAAAATTATCCTGTTGTTCATAGATGCATGCCATCAACATTAAGAGTATAACAAATAACAAAAGCTCTCCTGACATTGTGCCATTCTGAAAGAAATGAGGTGCTTATACCCCCAAAGGCAGGGGGGTAACCCAGAATTGTGTCTAGAGAGCGGAATAATATATTTATGGAATTAACCAAAAAATTAGTAATAATTTTTTTTAGCTATGAATTCATGTTAAATAAAGTGCACCGCCATGGCACATGATACGCCCGTCACATATTGTTAACAGTATAGATAGTACCCATTAAAACATTTTTTTATATCACCTTAATTAAATGTCACAGTGACCTTAAAGTAGGATGCGACACACCTTCTACCTAAGATGCATTAGTTGACCAATTTTGGTGATTCTAGGTCTAATAGTTTTCAAGTTATGAGCCGGACAAGTTTTTGCCATATATGGCCATATCTTCTTAATGAAAAGTCACAGTGACCTGGTTTTAATGTGCGACACACCTTCTACCCAAGATGTATCTACAGACAAAGTTTGATGATTCTAGGCCTTGTAGTATTTAAGTTACGGGTCGGACACGAAAAAGCTAACAGACGGACGGACAGACACGCCATACCATAATACGTCCCGTCTTAAGACGGGCGTATAAAAATTGGTCATGGTAGCTCAGTGGTAACACAGTCTTCGACATTAACCAGTGGCCTGATGCCCGAGGCCAGTAAAATCGGGATCGGGCTTCTTAAAATATTAAACCCTGGAGTCCGATGGGCCTGTAAATGTTTTCTTATATGTTCTGTATATATTACAAATAAAGCGTGAGATTGACTCAGACTAAATGTCATGACTTAGTAGTCAAATTTCGCATAGAAAAATTATCAACCATGCTGCCTTTTCTGAAGTATAGGGAGGGGGCTCGTCCGGGAAATTCAAAACCACCCAAGCGTATTTCACAATCACAACCATCCGATAAAAAATCCAAAAAAAACCCTGTCGTACGAGGAGAAAAACACGAAAATTCATGCCCCATTGGACCGAGGGCAGTGTTCAAAATTAACCATAGACCGAGTATATGTCAAATGGCACTGGTCTATGCCAACTGTAATTGAGATAGACCAAATTGTCTATGCCAATTTTCTAGATTTAAAGCAATAAAGTTATCCAAGAGGGTCTTGCATGGTCAGTCGACGTCTGATAAACATTATGAGGAAAGGATGATATTACAGAAATGGAAAGAAAATACACTTTCTAAGTATATTAGAAGTAAATGAAAATGTTTTAAATTTGTGTTATTATTTTTTCAATGTTGTGGTCTATGCCAATTCGATGAGGCACGTCTAAGTCATCTTATTTTGGCATAGACCTGTGGTCTATACCAAGTTTTAAACCAATTTCGAACACTGCGAGGGTAGGCCTTGGCTAACATTTAAAAAATGTTTTGTACGTGGTGTATACAAAACAGAGTTGAACATGAGCTGCTGATGTATCTGCGAGATTAATCAGTCTATGCGAAAGACATCGGACCGTCGGACCTGACCGATGTGCAGTGCCTCAGGTCTGATGCATCATTTTTTACACCGGACCGGAATGTCAGATGTCTCAATGTCCGGTTTTGAGCTTTACTATCTTGATGCTGAGTTTGTTATAAGTAAAAAAAATAGCACACATCCAAATACGTAAATGAATTGATTAAAACCGCATGGACTGTCTAAAGTATTATACGGGAAGGATTCCTGGAATAGTATTACTAGTATAATAAATAAGATTCCCTTGGTTTTGCATTTTCACGTGTTTCACTTTTTTACATTAGGTTTTTCGGTCTGACAAAATTTGGTTCGGTCCGCTGTGTTCATTGATTACACTGGACCGAATGTCCTGTGTGGTCCAAAAACTTTCGCATATACTGGATTAATATGTTGAAAAATAATATAATCCTTTTAATGTCAGTTGTTCTTTAACTATGATCATCTTGACCTGTATTTTCCTACAGTAAAAGAACTGTGCATGTGTCTATATAGAGTAGAATCAGCAAATAACAAGAGATCAAATTAGAAAATAAACATTTTGGGCCTGCAAAATATTGTTCGGGCTTGCACAATTATTATACTGGGAGGCCCGAAGGGCCTGTGCTTTGCAAAGTTTTTCGTGAAGACTGGTAACAGGATCAAGAAATCATGGTTTCGAGCCATGCTTGTACTTTATTTAGGGTGAAAATGTAGGTAGTGAGGTGAATGCTCCATCATCATATTTAGCATTCAAAAGAGAAAGTTGCTGGTCTTTCAGATGAGACCTTTAAACACCACATGCATGCGTCTAAATGTGTGGCACTTCATACTACTGAAATATTCTCTACAGGTATTATACTAAAATCAAACATACACATACATGTATATTCATATACATGTTAAAAATCTTAATTATCATTTTAGAATTTTCTTCTTCTGACAAAATGATGCGCAAGTACATAAATGGAAGCTATGCCACTATATGTCATGACACTGTACAGCTTGATCAGTTGATACATCACATAAACAGTCACAGATGTAAACAATCAAGAAAAACTTAGTACACAACATCACCCCTTAATTTTGAATTGTAGCTGAAGATCATTCTGCCAAGATCGAAATGCAGCTTGGCAGTGATTAGCGAGGGTTATATTATTCTTAAAAAGTAGATTGAAATCAAAAGTTAACTGCCAAAGTTATCAGGAGACAATAATCCATACATGGTTCGAATTTCCTCCACTGCCACCTAAAGTGCACGTGTAAACAACGCGTGTGACATGCACCACACCCAGACAGGCTACATTGTAAACAAGTACAATACATTCAGAGTAATAGTTTTACATATGATATTCTGTTTGGTTTATAGTCTTAGTAGCTACATACCTATGCGGTACACCTGTACCATGTACGTACTGCAAACAGTGCGGCGTAATGTACATTTGCATCCTCGGGGATTTCAACCCGGACAAAGTGGAACATGCCAATCCGAATACATATATATCTTTCGTTTTTATTTTTGCATTTTATTTATTTATCTATTTATGTCATGGCGTTGGGAAAAAAAACTTCAAAGTAGGGAGACAGATGAAAAGGGGGATACGGTCCAATCATCCAAAAAAAAGTCCCGTGTGGAGGGGTGGGGGTGGGGTAGATTCCTAAGGACTTGGCGCATATCTATTTGTTTTTAAATGTGAAATTCTATCCAAAATCAATATGAAATTTTAGTATACAGAGTACATTAACTGCAAAGATTAAATTTTAGAAAAAAAACCAAACAGTTCACGTACTAGATATATCACTTTCATCATCGGAATTTTCAGTAACTCGGGTACTCTGTTGCTTGTACATAACACGATCGGTATGAAACACCATTTAATCAATCTATCTAATAAAAAAACTCATTGTTAATATGCAAACATTTTCTTTCAACCGTGTTTACTTACCTCAGATGGGCCAACTTCTTTCCCTGGAAAACTCCATTATGATGACATCACAAATTACGTCATTCAAAACAGAGCATGCGCACTTCGAAAGTGTGTAAGCCATGCTCGCAAGGAAAAAAGATGGACGAGTGCTAAATCTTTACACACCTGTTACACACATCTTATAAATCCTGTTAAGTAAACACTTCAGGATTTTGATGGTAGATGAACTATTTAATGATTTTATGCTGATTTTTATAAAAATCCAACTGAACACCACCATTTTCGTGTTCCTTTGACCGACCCCGTGTTGATTTACACGTGTGCCTTCTTATTCACTGGTTCAATTGACAGGGCTTACAAACACACACACACACACACACACACACACACACACACACACACACACACACACACACACACACACACACACACACACACACACACACACTAAAAAAACGAAAAACAAACAAACAAACAAGCACATTCTTAAATAAAAATTACAAAAGACGCATACTATATGAACGAAGAAAAACCCGAATACACATATTCAGAAGAATTTGGGGGTAAGAAGCAAATCGCCAATGCAGATGGGAAACATAACATATGGAAAGATAAACAGTGACCCAATAAAACACAGATACAAAAAGAAGAATCATGGGTAATATACACAGCACTAACACACTTGCAAAAGTAAAATTTAACGGGTAACAATAATAGTTTATATAAAGAAACACTGATAGCCAAATGAAATAAAAAATCTAGGATTTAAGCAGGGAAATCTCGAATATGCAGTAGCTACATTTACAATTTACTTCTGCACACCAATTTAGGGTATGATTTAAGAACTGACTATTCCATGAAAATTGTTGACATCATTAGACAAAGAGTTTTAATTAGTTAAAAACCGTAGCATTTAATGAATATCTGGCTTGACATATTTTATTGCTTACATTCAGTTTATTTTACATTGGTGAACATGTAAATATTGCTATCACTGAATATGGGTAGAGGGATGTGTGTGTGTGTGTAAATTGATAGGCTCTTTAGTCCTAGATGTGTGTGTGTTTAACTTCATATATTCTTTAGATCTAGATGTGTGTATGTAACCTGATAGGCTCTTTAGACCTAGATGTGTGTGTGGGTCTAACTTGATAGGTGCTTTAGACCTAGATGTATCTGTAACTTGATAGGCTATTTAGCCCTAGGTGTGTGTGTGTGTGTGTGTGTGTGTGTGTGTGTGTGTGTGTGTGTGTGTGTGTGTGTGTGTGTGTGTTTAAGTTGATAGGAGCTTTAGACCGAGATGTGTGTGTCTAACTTGGTAGAGTATTTAGACCTAGATGTATGTGTGTGTGTAACTTGATAGGATCGTTAGGCCTATATATGTCTGTGTTTAACTTGATAGACGCTTTAGACCTAGATGTGAAAATAAATACCCTGTGTTATTTAATGAATTTTAAAGTTATTGTAGAAATATATCAGTACAGATGTAAATAAGAGTCCGCTTAACATTACAACGAATTGTTATTGTAGAAATATATCGGTACAGATGTAAATAAGAATCCGCTTAACATTCACATGATGAAAAATGCAGTTTCCGCAAGGCTGAAACACTGCGGAAACACTGCGGAAACTTAGGTATACATAAGGTTTCTGCCAAGTTTCAGCAAGATTCCTCACTCCGGAACCTTAGGGTGTCCACGAATCCATATGGTTTCCGCAACGGAAACTTGCTGAAACCTCAAGTTTCCGCGAGTTTACGCAGCCATAAACCACTGACATACATATGGTTTATCATCAGTTTCCGCAGGCGTAAACCATGTACATGCATATATGGTTTATCATACGTTTACGCATACATAAACTATATTGGTTTATATATGGTTGACGTCAAGTTTCCACAAAGTTTACATCAAGTTTCCGCATGCATAAGCTACTGATATCCAAATGGTTTCTGCATACATGCATTTGATATCAAGTTTCCAACTTCATGCTCAAAGACCTTCTACTGTACAGAGAATACAAGCCACAATTTGACAGTTTTATTCATTCTTAAATATTATAATATTCACACAAATGAACTTGATGTAATAATACTGATACACTAGTACTAAAGCAGAACAAATCTGTATAAATATATCAAGGTAACTCCATACTTGCAATATTCTCTGATAAAAGTATCAAAAATGCATTTATTTCAATTTAAGTTAAAATTAATAAATTATGAAATGAAATATATAGGCCATCTCACTTTTTAAGATGCTAGACATACTTAAACAGTGTCAATTATAAACATCCAAAAAATTGCAATTCTCCTTCAACAGCATTATTAAAATTTCATAAAAACTGGTTATAATGGTATAAAAGTATTAATTGTGACCTTGAGCCTTTGGCTCAGGTGAGCTAGAACTGAGGAAATTAAATATAACTATTAACAGTAATAGCGTCATTTATAAGTAGAGGAAACGACCCACTCTTGAATGCTCCTAGGTGGTGGGGTCATAGTCATTTCCGTTCTACTTCTAATGACCTTGGCATTTTGTCTATTTGATTGAAGTTGCAAAGATTCAGCATACTCTCTGTCCAGGTTGCACTTAACATTACGCAGCAGGGATGACTCCCATATAAATGATAAGACCTTCCTCTGGGTGGCTTCCTCATCATCCGTTACTTCTGGAGACGTTGCCTCCTTAGTCAGCACCTTTTTTTTTGTCCTTGGTCGAGAAATGAGAATTTCTCTTCAGCTGGGCCTTTCGACTCTTTAGTTTCTGTAAAAAGATGTGCAATGAATTATAACAATACTTATGGTGAACTTATACTAGCAATATTCGTATATAGGATACTTCTACATAGAATCCAAAGAAATATCATTCTAGCACTCAGTATCTTGTTTAACACATCATGTGTACTAACACTTCTTTTTATACAGTAAATTTCATATTAGATCTGACTGTCCTTTACACAAACTTAATTTCTATGAAAATAAATTGTTATATAATTCTCAATTGGGATCTTTACAGATGTTCCCCAAACATCAATGAGTACAGAATCCAACAATTTCAAAAGTATTAATTCAAATCCAAACAAGAAATGTTTGTAAAACATATATGCCTCCATGGTGCAAAATTGAAAAGGGTTATACACATGCATCATCTAATTTTATAGTAGTATCACCAATTCAAAATATTGAGAAGACAATATCTTCATATGTCACGAGTGGATTGACCATGTGACCTAAAAATCAATATGGGTCATCTACTCATTATGCTTTGCCAGTGTACCAAGTTTAGTGTCAATCAATCAAATAATTCTTAAAATATAGGAGACAATATATTACTATGTCTAGTTTAACCCTTGACCTTTGACCTTAAAATAATTAGGGGTTATCTTCTCCTTATGCTGTACCAGTGTGCCAAGTTTGATGTATGTCAAGCAAAGGGTTCTCAATATATTGAGTGGTCAGCATTTTATATGTCCAGTTTGACCTTTGACCATGTGACCTCAAAATCCTTTGGAGTCATCTGCTTTTTAAGATGTACCAGTGTATCAAGTTTGATGACTGTCAAGCAAAGGGTTCTCGAGATATTGAGTGGACAGTACCTCCCTATGTCCAGTTTGACCTTTGACCATGTGACCTCAAAATCACTAAGGGTCATTTATCTTAAGATGTACCAGTGTGGCAAGTTTGATGTCTGTCAAGCAAAGAGTTCTCAAGATATTGAGTGATCAGTATCTTCCTATTTCCAGTTTGACCTTTGACCATGTGATTTCGAAATCACTACAGGTCATCTACTTCTTAAGATGTACCAGTGTACCAAGTTTGATGTCTGTCAAGAAAAAAGTTCTCAAGATATTCAGTGGTCAGTATCTTCCTATGTCCAGTTTGACCTTTGATCATGTGACCTCAAGATCACTAAGGGTCATCTACTTCTTAAGATGTACCAATGTACCAAGTTTGATGTCTGTCAAGCAAAGAGTTCTCAAAATATTGAGTGGTCAGTATTTTCCTATGTCCAGTTTGACCTTTGACCATGTCACCTCAAAATCACTAAGGGTCATCTTCATCTTAGGATGTACCGGTGTACTAAGTTTGATGTCTGTCAAACAAACGATTTTCAAGATATTGAGTAGACAGTGTATTCCTGTGTCCAGTTTGACACTTGATCTTTGACCATGCTACATCAAAATCAATGGAGGTCACTTACTCCTTACAATGTACTTGAGCACCAAGTTTGATGTACAACGGACTGAGATAAAATTCAAACTAGATTTGTAACTTGTTATGGCAAAGCAATGTACTAAATATCAAATGTATATCTGTAAGAACAGAGCAAAAAGTGCTTAAAACTGATCTGACAGACAGACGGACGGAGTGCAAACCTAAAGTCCCTTTCCATTTTGTCGGTAGGGGACTAAACACAACCTCTAAGAGATCGTATCACAGTGCTTTCTAAAAGAGAGGTGACTTTGATTTAAAATGCTCAATTTGTTTGAAAAATGCAAACATTAGAAAATATATGTATGGCCTTGACCTTTGACCCTAAATTCAAGGTCAAAAGAGTAGGAACCAGAATTAAGAAAACCTAAACTGAGTACATGTAATAGTATCAGAGATATTCAAGTCAAAACAAAAAATTAATGGGATGGTAACTGGAGTTGACAATAATTCAAGGTCACAAAACATTTACTGTATTTGAGAAAAGCTAGCGCTCAAACAAAAAAACTGCAGACATTCAAGGACAATAACCAGGTTTAAGGGTCTTCAGATCCCTTTGATTGATCTTTCACTGGATTTTTTTAAGTGAATTCATGAGTAAATGTTTTGTGTCTCTGTATCTTTCGATTTAGTAACTAAGAATAGCAATAACAGTTTTTTTTAAAGCAAGTCAGTGTTTAGCAAATGTTTGATGTTCATAGAATTTAAAGTTAGAGAAAAGTAATAAAAACAAGGATCAGATTCAAAATTCAAGTATGTAGGTTGATATCTGATTATTTCTCAAAAAGCATTGTATTATGAACTAACAAGAGGCCCATGGGCCACATCGCTCACCTGAGTCACCTTGGCCCATATTTGAAGACTTTCCATATATATTTGCATGTAAAACCTTAGTTCCAATTATGGCCCCAACTACCCCTGGAGGCTACGATTTTTGCAAACTTGAATCTACACTACGTCAGAAAGCCTTCATGTAAATGTCAACTTCTTTGGTCCAATGGTTCTTGAGAAGAATATTTTTAAAGATTTTTCCTATATCTGTATGTAAAACTTTGACCCTTCCCGACTTGTGGCCCCTCTTACACCCGGGGGCCATGATTTGAACAAACTTGAATCTGCACCATGTCAGAAAGTTTTCTTGTAAATATCAGCTTTTCTGACTCAGTGGTTATTGAGAAGATTTTAACTATATATTTGTATGTAAAACTTTGATTCCCAATTGTGGCCCCATCCAACCTCTGGGGCCCATGATTTGAACAAAGTTGAATCTGCACTATGTCAGAAAGTTTTCATGTAAAAATCAGCTTTTCTGGCTCAGTGGTTCTTGAGAAGAAGATTTTTAAAGATTTCTCCTATATATTTGTACGTAAAACTTTGATCCCCTATTGTGGCCCCATTCAACCCCCGGGGCCCATGATTTGCACAAACTTGAATCTGCATTATGTCAGGAAGCTTTCATGTAAACCTTAGCTTTTCTGGCTTAGTGGTTCTTGAGAAGAAGATTTTTAAAGTTTTTCCCTATATATTTGTATGTAAAACTTTAATCCCCCCTTGTGGCCCCATCCTATCCCCGGGGGCCATGATTTGAACAAACGTGAATCTGCGATATGTCAGGAAGCTTTCAGGTAAATTTCAGCTCTTCTGACCCAGTGGTTCTTGAGAAGAAGATTTTTAAATGACCCCACCCTATTTTTGCATTTAGTGTATTATCTCCCGTTGGAAAGGGACATGGCCCTTCATTTGAACAGACTGGAAAGCCCTTCACCCAAGGATGCTTTTGGCAAGGTTTGGTTGAAATTGGCCCAGTGCTTCTGGAGAAGAAGTCGAAAATGTGAAAAGTTTACAGATGGACGACGGACAAAATGTGATCAGAAAAGCTCACTTGAACTTTCGGTTCAGGTGAGCTATAAAGTGTTTCAATATGTCTTAAAGAGTGATAGCATTTTGATGGTAAGAAAAAATAATAAACAGAACAATATCAATATGACTTTCAACAGAAAAATGGAAAGCTCTAAATACATGAACCCCAATGCTCATTACAATTGTTCCATTTTCTGGTCATAGTGACTATCCTTCAACTGTTCAGTAATGAATCCTTAAATGGTATGCTCACATAAAACTGGTATCCTAGCTTCTTACTTCTGTGGTGCTTTTAACATGTTTAATCAAAATGGTCTTCTGACACCAAAACTTGAGTCAATATGGTCCTTGTCCAGATCCGTCTTGTTGCTTCTTAGATAAATAGACTACCACTTTACTGAATCAAGATGGACTTGTGACAGGAGGAGTGTTCAGCAATTGTAACACTGAAAGTTGGTTCCATTATCATGGGCTCTCTTTCATATCATATGGGGAGTCAGTCATGGAATGCATCTTCTGCTCATCTAGTTCTAAAAAAAACAGTAAACAAAAAATAATCCTATGTAACATATGGTATATCAAGACTGAGTAGACACATCGTTACTTTGCTCAATTCTGTCTTCACTTTGCCAGTGGCTGATATAAAAACTCACACACATTGAGACCAAAAATAAATAAGAGGCCATTGGGCCACATAGCTCACCTGAGTCACCTTGGCTCATATTTTAAGATTTTTCCTATTCGCATGTAAAACTTTGATCGCCATTGTGGTCCCAACCTACTCCCAGGGGCCCTGAGTTTTACAAAATTGAATCTGCACTATGTCATGAAGCTTTCGTGTAAATGTAAACTTCCCTGGCAAGTTATTTTTAATGATTTTCCCTATATATTTGTATGCAAGATTTTGATCCCCTATTGTGGCTCCATCTTACCCCCGGGGACAATGATTTTTACAAACTTGAATCTGTGCCAGACAGCTTTGATGTAAATTCCCACTTTCCTGGCCCAGTGATTATTAAGAAGATTTTCCCTATATATTTGTATGTAAAATTTCAATCCCCTAATGTCGCCTCATCTTACCCCCTCCCCACCCCCACCCCCCCCCCCCGCCCCACGGGGCCATGATTTTAACAAATTTAAATCTGCACTAAGTCAGGAAGCTTTCATGTAAATTTAAGCTCTTCTGGCCCAGTGGTTCTTGAGAAAAAAATTTAAATGACCCCACCCTATTTTTTGCATTTTTGTGATTATTTCCCCTTTGAAGGGGACATGACCCTTCATTTGAACAAACTTGAAAGCCCTTCACCCAAGGATGTAAAAATGTAAAGAGTTTACAGATGGACAGATGAAGGACAGCAGTCGATCAGAAAAGCTCACTTGAGCTTTCAGTTCAGGTGAGCTAATAAAAGAAATAGTGGTATAGAATTTGACATAATATATATATATATATATATACAAGCACATGAAGATAAGCAAATCCATTACTTATTATCATATAATAATTCTATTATGTTGTAGATGTATTTATAACTAGAATAAACCTTACAAGTTACCTACAATGCCTCAAAACCCTGGATCCCTATCCTCCCTTTAACAAATCCTGAATCCACCACTGCATGCATTTACATGTACAAGATCACTTCAGGATTCTAAAATAGCAAATTTTATTGCTGGTAGTGTTTTTGGTACAGTAATTTTAATTAGATTTATTTTGTGTACATGTGACATTGTTTATAAATGCATATATGTGTTTATCTATATGCACATGATTACATAAAAAACTAGCAGAAATCTGACAATTTCAAAGAAAATTATATAATACAGGACACATTATTTGACTAGAGGCCACCAAGATCATTATGACTATATAAACCAGTTGATGTGTTAGATTTCAGAACTACTACCTTTCTAGTGGTCTAACTCAATGCATTCGAGTACCTAAATTCACCAGTATAGTTAGACAATAGCAAGTGAGTAGATTAATTAATATCCAGGGTCACCAAAAAATGTAGGTTGGGTGGTGGATTGTATTTTTATGAGAAAAGACATTGATGACAAAAGTTATTTTTGTCAACAGATGGGTGTCAATTAAGAAGGAATGCTACACCAGGAAAATTTGATGAGGATGGAAATGGAGGATATGTACTTTTTGAAATTGAAAACTTTTAAATTTACTTTCTTTAGTCAAAAAATGTTGTTTTAGTAAAAAGTAATCGAGGAAAAAAAAACTCAAACCCCTGATATTTACCGTGCCAGGAAAACGTCAGAACCGGTTCCATTACGTAAACTGGAAATTTACCGCCTCCTTTTGGAGGCGGCATTTTCGGGCCGATTTTAAATACTTTGAAGTCGAATTCAATGTTAAACTCATAATTAATCAATAAAACGATTCCAGTTTACGTAATGGTGCCGGTTCTGACATTTTCCTGGCATAGTAAATATCAAAAGACAGGAAAACGTCAAATATTTCGGATTAATACAAACTATATGTATAAATTACCGGTGATTTCAACGTCATAATATCATATGACTAATAAGGGGCTTCCGTGGCCGAGTGGTTAGAGCATCGAGCTCAAAATCACGCGGCCTCTCGCCTCTGTTGGCGAGGGTTCCAATCCCACCCATGCCGTTAGGTGAGAAAGTTCTCCAGTTTACTTTCGGAAGGTTGATGGTCTCTTCCCAGGTACATTGTATCTGGGTTCTCTCTTCCACCAATAAAAACTGGGCGCCACCATATAACTGAAAAATTGTTGAGTGTGGCGGAAAACATCAATCAATCAATCAATCATATGAATAATATCTTTGCACATGTTCTATACTGAAAATTTGAAATTGCTGCAATACCAAAGAGAAAAATATATCATATGACAGAAAATTTTAAACAAATGTGTATACAGCTTAGAACTTGATAGCCTTGGTCAATACAGCTAAAATATTGCAACATTTTCCCAATAATATGAATATATAGCCCTGTGCGTTGTGCCTTACTTTTTCATTGTGACATTTTATGGTGTGAAGTGCATTGCTCAACTTGAAGGTAGATTTATGTACAGCACTGAGACTTTTGGAGGGATTAGACTTAACTTAGTTGTGTAGCAGTGAGGGTTCTTTATCGTACCAATACCTACCGTGATATGGGGCCTTTGGTTTTAACATCATGCCTAAAACACCTGTGCCTTTCACTTCTAATGCTGAGGGATTGGCACAGGATATACTTCTCGTCTTTAATTTGATGCTGCACCATAATTGAGAATAGAAACTATTTCTAGGACTAAAAAATTCGGATGGTTAACTGGAAATAGTTTGTAGATATTTGTATGGCTAATATGCAATAGTCGTAGTATCATTTGGTCCCTACATACATCACTGTATACAGTATTATACGTAATAACCCCCCCCCCACTAAATTTCTCAAAGACTACAATGCAAAACCATTTCAAATTTCACATAAACTAGATCTATATAAGGACCTTGTAATCACAACACAAAATCAAACGTTATATGTAAAACCTTTCACCACTTACTGGATCATTCCACCATTGTATATATCTAAGGCATGCTGCATGCTTGGAGGTTGTCCTTGCACTTCGTATTTCCTTATCATTAGAATGAATATTCCTGCATCGACCTGTTCATCCTTTAATCCATAGATTTATCGTTTAGAAGGCCACACACAACACATGCACTACCCCATGTAAATGCAATCATGAATCCGCAACATCGTGAATAAAAACGTTTCAAGTCAACACCGGAAATACCTACAATGATATATATAGAGAGAGAATAGTTTAGATAACGTCCTGTTTCCGAATCGGGACAGGATATTTTATAATATTTTTTTTGGTATTCAAAATTCTAAAAGGTGAATATCAAGCATGTTTTGATGTGGTCTGTTGTGATTATGAAATGAATATTAAATGTCATTGCTCTTTTATGAGAAAAGGGAAATTTGTATAGTCAGAGATAACATGATATCCCGTCAAGCATCGTTTAAATGAGACGGCAATTGTCAGTATTGGCTATAGACAGACTCATACTAAAATATTCAGTGAGGATGCATAATGGAAGATTGTTTTAAAAAGTTCCAGAAATTGTTACTCAATACCCTCTAAAAGACATACCTGAATGATGCCCAACAACAGTAGACGTCTCCTATTCTCAGAAAAATCTTTGGATCTTCCATTCAATCAAAACATGACATGGTTCCATTTGAGTCACGCTAGGTTTTCTCTCACAAACAACAATCAATTTTGCCCGCCGAAAATTACAACCAATCAGCGATCAGGAGAGGATTTATGGGAATACATACTTTTATAGATATATAATTTATTTTGTGTGTAAATTGTTTCACAAACGTCTGAATTTAAAAAAGCATGCATGTGTTAAATTTCTGCATCGTTTTTCTATATCATAGGATTTTTTTAAATAGCGTCCCTGCGACTCTAAGTTCAAAATGGCCGCCCTTTGTTTACAATTTTAAATGTAGATAATCTGTAGTGTGCTTTATGTTGTATTATAATGAAAAGTTTACGTTTATTAGAGGTCTAAAAATCATGAAATAAACTCAATACCGGTGTAGCATACAGTCACACAAACTTCCTTCTGCATCTTTATGGGGTATTATAAGGTACCCCTCTTCTGCCCGATTTTTCTCTGTTCTCACAATATGAGCTATAAAGCAATGGTATATACAAGACTGGACATTCTGCATGTGAGATAACCAAATACATGGACATGTTTTGAAGAATGAACTGCTTTTTTCTTAGCAACACATTAATTTCGCCTCGCAATTGTCAAGGATATTTGTAAACACATGTACATGTACGTGTGCCCCTCAGCCATCTACTTTCATTTAAAGTGGTTTCTTAACTACTGGAGTCTCAATTTTTACTGAACTAAACCGTTGAAATCCTTAGATGATAGATGAAACACAGGAACTACATACTAAATTCAAGTAATTGCTTAAGTTTCTTTTTCTCTAATTAATATCTCAGTCGGGATGCATGTCAGTAAAAATAAAATATTGATTCTACAAATGTATAATAAAAATCAACAGTTAGACATTCAAAATTTGATTTGCTTGTAGTAAAACAATATATATTTTCTTGTAAATATCAAAATAGTCCGCAAGTACATATATCTGCGATTAGAAAAATAGTTACGAACAGAATTGTGGTTGAGTAGTACTTGCTGCTAAGAAACTGTAGACATGATGATTATGAAATTCACTGGCAGAGAATATGTGAAAACTCATATGCATGATCAGTATATACATGTAGGTCTATAGGTACTTTTTCATCAAATACGATTGTATTTCTTTTTTCTTTCTTTTCTTTTTGTGCGTTGTTTGGTTTGATCAATAGATACATTGTAAATCATATCTAGATCTGCATGTACATGTATTATAGTTATCAAAATATGTTACCAAGAAAATAATACTTATGTAGCTCTCTCTCTCTCTCTCTCTCTCTCTCTCTCTCTCTCTCTCTCTCTCTCTCTCTGAAAAAGAAGTTTACATCATATATATGCTTACATAAAAGAATAAGATGAATATGAAATATAGACAGTATACCTTATGTTATTGAGTTCGTATTTCAAAATGGATATGTGTGAAAATATCCATGTAACCTATTTCCCATATGGATCATGCAACAGTGATATATGCATGAAGTGAAAAATTCGTAAATCATTTTTTTAAAAATCAACAGTACACATTTGAGAGCTTCTAAGTTTGCCGATTAGTGTATGCTTATATCATGTTCATTTGTATGCTATCACTTCCAAAGTGCATGGATATATATTTTTAGGGTTATAATAATATAGAGATGGTGAAGATATCATCTAATTAAATTTGCATTAATTTACTACCAATACCCGAGTTCTTGATCGAGTTGTGTAGAATACATCCCCATAGAACTTATTGTCGAAATAATGCACACCGAATTGTATTGTTGAGTAGATGCAGATTTTGCAAATGGTGTAGGTTTAGATTCAAACTTCTAAATAACAGTAAATAGACTTTCAGGTTACAATATGTACTCTCAGGAACTTAAATTGAGAAGTGTTCATCAGTGCATGTTTGTATTAGAATGCTGAATTCATTTCTAATGTGTGATACTTTGCATGGTTTCAAACTGCACTGCATTAAATTCATATTATAAAATATAAGATATGCCGATTCCAAAATTAACTAGTCCTGAATTTTGTGAACAAGTACTATATGCGACAAATATTCGCATACAGTTTAGTGCCCAAATGTTACAAGCATGCGAGGTAATCGAACACAAATACATCTAGGAATGTAAGTAAGTAAGTAAATTATTTATTATAGTGAAATGTGTTATATATTAAACAGAATAATAGGAACTTAGGGATTTAAACACCCGGTCCATCGGGCCTATATGTCACTTTTAACAGAAACAACCCCCCCCACACACACATTAAATAATAAATACAGTGGTACATGTATTACACATGACTTATACTATTATGGTATATGATAGACTGTCTGTAGGTATACGCGGAGAACAGGAATTTTGCAGTTTGTCTTGGGAAATTTAATAATAGAAATTTTGTTTTGTTTAAATCTGACATATTGATCACAGTGGGGTTAAATCCGATATTGGTAAAAAAGATTACTCTAAGATTTGAATAAGAGAAACAATGAAGTAAAATGTGACATTCATCTTCTACACTATCTGAAGAACATAAAGTACACAGTCTATCCGATAACGTATCCCCCTTATACCGTCCTGTTTCAATTCTTATAGGTAAGACACCACATCTGAACTAGGCAAGTATAGAACGATGACTTTTTGGAATATCCATGATTACATATTTCTCTGTTTGAAAATCACTCATATTTTTACGGTCGGTAGGTTCTAAGTTTTGGAAAGTTATGGACCTCTTCATTCCAGCCGTTCATAAAATCCAGACGAAGTTTTTCTTCCACTGTGTCCACGTTACAGACCATACGATTTAGGAAATCTACTGTCATATCAAGAGATTCAAAAAGGAATTTGACTCTATTTGACAAATTTATGTTGTGTAATTATTCCATATCCCACATTATTTTTTTTTTCGTAAGCCTGTCGTCCGGCATTGTAACGAGTCGATTCCATAGGCGTAAAATATTCATTTGATGTCGATAAAATGAAGGAAGCATTACAGTCTTACAGGTCAACTGCCTTTCTATTGATATTAGAAATGCTCATTCAATCTCAAATTATAATAATAAATAAAGCGGCAAGCTAAATTACCACTTATGGTGGTACATCTAGGTATTATATTTTGTCATAATTGTGTACTATGAACAATGATCTATTACTGCAACCTCGTTATGTTCATGTGAATATTATAAGTATAAGATGCATACCATTATTGTTTTCTTCTCTCCGAAATTCGCAAAGGCTAGGAAGGATTTCTTCGGTCATTTTTATGGACTTGATAAAACTCAAACCGTTGACACCATATGTTTTATGAGACGATGATTCGTATTGTGTTAAATTATTTTGTATTTTTCAAAGATATATTAGAAAACCTGACATATTGAGTTAAGCTTTGAATTGAAATGTTTTTAAACAAATAATATTAATATCATTACACATGTATAATATCCTAAAATGTAGTGTGACTAATAATGTATGTACACATGTCATAATCTACATGTACACTGTATGTAGAGAGAGGGCAACATAAGTTTTCAGAACATATGCTTATAATCACATTGTATATCCTTGATACTATTATAACATATGATAAAATCAAGACACCCATTGACATGCATGCATAATTATACATATATGCAAATTACATATTCATTGCTAAATCAATAAATTGAGCATATTTGAAAAAAATTCCAGTTGGCATATTTCATGTAATTACTTGCATGTGCGAATTAACGTATTTCACACGCAGACATATGTGTCTAATTCTACCACTTGACTATAGTATTAGTGTTTGAAATCTTAATTTATAGTATTCATAGTTTTGAAATTATGAAAATAAAAAAATCTACATTCTTAGCAATGCACATGCAACGTAAAATCTGCGTAAATACATGGCTGTATATAAATGTCCCAGTTGAAGGTTTATGTTCAATTCAACCCCAACCCCACATATGCACTTATTTTTAATTACAATGAACTTCGATCTTTGTTTCTATGCGGTGACAAAGCTGGACATTATTCTTCCAGTTTATATTGCCTTGTGTATTTATCTCTATTGTTCCCATGACGGAGGAAAATCCTTGCAATTAACATGGAACTAACAAGAAATACACGGAGGGATTAACTGAAGTACACAGGCATGCTAGCTTGTCAAACGTAACAACACACGGAATATACTTTGTTTTCTGTATCTCATTTCATATCTGTTTTGTTTAACTGAAAACAATTCTTATAACAATATGATGTATATAAAGTGCTTACTATTCTTCTCTCACTTACATTTTAAAGTTTTGTGTGTGCTTTTTAAATTCGCATTTGAATTATTTATTGCATATTTAATTATTACTTTAAAAACCTCCGAATTTTTGTTAAGTTTCAGCATTGCGGAAACCATTAGGAATCAAAGCCTACAGTTTCCGCAGACTGAAACTTGACGGAAACTATATAATCGTTTACGCACGGCGTAAACCATACCGAAAACCTCAACTTCAGGTTTCTGCAGACTGAAACTTGACGGAAACTTGCGGAAACTATATAATCGTTTACGGACTGCGGAAACCATATGGGAAACCTCAACGTCAGGTTTCCGCAAGGTTTCCATATTGTTTCAGTTTTGCGGAAACTAGCGTTTTCATCCAGTGATTACAACGAATAGTTATTGTAGAAATGTATCGGTACAGATGCAAATAAGAATCCGCTTAACATTACAGCTGCTAATCTATAGTCTACATTCAGAGACACGTTTGTACTCCAACATCCATTCGTTTTATTCACGTATCAACCGACTAGGCAGCTATTCCGTCCCATTGCATATTTAATTCAAAAGAACTTAATACATAGAAACCCATGCACAAAAACATAAATACGAAAAAGGCATTTAGCAATAAGCGCCTTGTGAAGATTGTATATGAAATTGGTTGACATCAACATCATTACGGAAGACCTAATCATCAAAAAATGCAACAGCTAATAATACAGAAATGAATAAATTAATTATAAAAAATGAAAATAGTTAAACAAAATGTTACAGAAAGTGATATATATATATATCGCTGTGCCAATTAAATTTTTCATTTAATTTTCAGTCTTATAAGCTAATATTCAGATATTCATAATATGAAGAGAAGATTTCAATTTTTGATTAAAACAGAGAATGTATCAATGACACTCGTTGCGACAGTAAACGTTGATGCCTGCATCTTTAAAAAGTATCCAATACTATTATGTAAAATAGTATTAAACATTATCAAAGTAAGAACCGAACTCACTATTAGACCAAAATATCTTACTTTATTTAGTCTGAGTGTCGGTAGAATGGAGAAAATGTCTGATACTGGTATTGTATGTAAGGAAGGAAAGGAAACCTCCTGACAGGAAGAGGGTGGAAAGTGTTAAAATAAGCAAATTATCATGGTGTATGCCAAACCACAGATATATTGTACAAGAAATAAAATCATCTTAGAACAATTATGTTCATATGACGCATGCATGCTCTGTTCTGTGCATGTTTTTAAAATCTTGTGTCTTTTTATTACATTTACAAAGCGTAAGAAATTAAAACCGGTGAACTCGCTTTTTATTCAACCGACATATTAATTTTACATAAAATTAACTTTATATTTCATTAGTTTTGTTCGACTACCTGTATCAAAATAAGATTTCTTACCAATGAATTCATTTTATCATTACTATGGAGTTATAATTATAATTCATTTTGAAATACACAGATATATTCTATTGTAATACATGAATTTGGTAGGAAAATAATAAAATTAAATAATAAATGGAACTGGTTTGATCCGATGATGATATCACGCGCACACTTCTTTTCGTCATGTGTGAAATAAATTATTAGTAGGAGTAAACATCCTCTGTCAACTGGTCAAACCCACCTTGAGCACTATATCTTGATTAGGTAAACATAGTTATTTGTAGTCAAAATAAGTGTGCCAAGAACGGCCTAACGATTGATATAAAAAAAGACTACCATTTTTACAAGGATCTGTTCTGTCGCATCACTGTTCGTTATCTTCACCTTCCATATGCAACTCAGTTAAGA
The DNA here is from genome assembly GCF_947568905.1 of Ostrea edulis. Lineage (NCBI taxonomy): Eukaryota > Metazoa > Mollusca > Bivalvia > Ostreida > Ostreidae > Ostrea > Ostrea edulis. The sequence goes on along the minus strand of NC_079171.1, from coordinate 11,765,814 downwards.
CTTTTCCTAGAAATCAATGTTATTGTACATAAATATACCTCTGTGTACTTCATACTATAAGAGGGTACATCAGGAGGTACATGTTTTTTATAGTTGTATCGTAGGGGATATATTTTGTCGCTATTCACTACCACATTCAAGTGATGGACTGCATATGTGTAAAATTTCCCGTAAAAAGAATATAATTTATTTGTGATAGTATGTCAGACTATATTATTGTAGATATAATATACATTAAAGTGATAATTCAAACATGTTCTGAACTGAAAATCAATTTAATCTGAATGTATGATGATTTCTTAATTGGAGTCACTTAGATATATATCCTCCGCGTGTGTAAATTTTGCAGAAGTTCGGGAACATTTCCGATAGCCAGCGATACAAATTTTCAGATATGTATTCAATATGTATAGCTATACCTTTGAAAATGCTAGTAGTAACTTCTGACTTAAATATTAAAGTTTAACTATTGAAAGAAATGTGGAAACCCGATACATCAAGGGCGTATTGTGTTACATATGTAAGTCAGTTAAGGCCTCCCCCAAAACTCAATGTTGTACACAAATGTACCTCTGTGTACTTCACACGACAAGACGGTACGTAACGACGTACATGTTTTTATAGTTGTATCCCAGGGGAAATATCGCAACATGTTGTCGTTATTTACTACCACAATCAAGTGATGAACTGCATCTGTGTAAACATTCCTGTAAAAGAAGTATAATTTCTTTGTGATAGCATGTAAGACTCTATTTTTGTATATGTAGTATGCGTGGAAGTGATAATTCATGTCATGTTGTGAACTGAAAATCAACCCTAATCTGAATGTATGATGATTTCTTAATTAGAACAACTTATATATATATATATATATATATATATATATATATATGTGTGTGTGTGTGTGTGTTCAGCTTATGTAAATGGTGCAGATGTGCAGGTACATTTCCTATAGCCAGTGATACAAATTATCGGATAAGTATTCCATTCAATTGAATGAAGGCGTCACATGCAAAAATAAAGTAAAATACATGCATAAAATGGTGTGTTTCATATGGAAAATATTTAATGGAAATATCCAAGAACGAAAAGTGCAACGATATCGATTACATGCAGGCCGACCCTTTTAATATTGAAAAAAAGAGCCTACTTTACATTAAATGAAAAGTTTTGGGAGCAAGTTTTCGGATAGAAGGAAGGAAGTTTAAAATGCATCTAATGCAGCATATTTCTTAATTTTCGAGAGTATGCAATATATCGGATGCGGAAAGGGGTTTCTTTTTGTGTCAGATGTTGGTCTCAACACTTTTCTGATATATCAATGTAATAAGAATAAAAATATATAAACATCAAGCACCACCATACACTGTACATCGTTGTATTTTTACATTAACTGCAGCTGGTCGCAATAATTATGTAAATTAAACGCAGTGCTAATCCGAATCAGGAGAATATGTACGGGCGCTTTCAAGGTAACAATATAAATTAAACATCACCTTCATGAAAATTGAACATCACCTTCGTGCACACTAGATATAATAAATACAGAGTGATTTGATATGAAAAATAAATAATATATGATTATATGTTAAGCATTTGACAAGAAATGTTTTCATGTATTCTGCTTATCACTTGATAACGGTAGTAAATAATGAGATATTATTATGACACTTTCTTCGCGATATAACTGTAGGAAATTGTACGTCGTGACGTATGCTTTTATTGTGACGCCATATGGTGCGAAGTGCACTGATGTACATTTATATACAGCACTGCAATTGTTCCCGGGAAACCTTAACTGAGCTGAGCAGGTTTATATTTATACATTTGAAAATGCTAGTAGTAACTTCTGAGTTAAATGTTTTAGCATCCATAGGGATGTGGGGAACGGGATAAATTGCTGATTTTTGCCAATATGATTTTAAAATATAGCACGTTTAGTTTAGGAGCAGGTCATGATTATTGTCCAAGATATGATATAATGATAACAATAGATATAGTCTTTGTTGAATAGCATTTCAATAATACGAATTTTGTGATATATTTGGAAGAAAAACATATATTAAGAATTTATGAATGTCAATAATTTCACAGTGATTAGAGATAATTTCGCAGCTCAGTTAAGGTTATCCGAGAAAAATCACAGTGCTGGTATAAATGTACCTTTGTGCACTTCGCAACATATGACGTCACGGTGATAAAGTACGTTACATCACAACTATGTTCTGATACTTGTATCTCTGGGAAAGAGTCATAATATGTTGTCGTTATTTTCTACTGTTATCAAGTGATAAGCTGTTTACGTGAAAATATATCTTGTTAAATTATATATATATATATATATATATATATATATATATATATATATATATATATTATTCCTTAATGATGTTAAATCATTCTCCATATTTAATATATAGTATGCACGAAGGTAATATTCATATCATATGTGACCAGCCATCAGATTTATGTTCCAAATTAGGAATTCATCAAAAATGAGATTTTCGCTCTAAAATGATACACATGTATACCTAATTGCGCATTGAAAATTTATGGTCTTATCTTGCATGGTTCCGAAGATATGACATCACAAATATGGTATGTTATACTGTAGAATTTGTAACACTTGAAACTCAATGATGAACACAATTTGAAGTCAATTTTAAACAATGTTATGATATTTATTAAGAAGAAACACGTTTTGTTAATATTTTCCTCAAAAGTATAGCATACAGACATTATCTTAACTAACAGTTACCATAGGAAACATCCCCATTAAAATATTGTCACCATAGCAACCGCTACAATTATATAATTATAAATGAATTTTTTTTGTTTTTTTTTAACTTTCTCAGTAAGTAAAATCATTTACAGGTAGAAAAAAATGCTAATTACATGTAGCGCTAGATGTGTGTTGCAAAATCTTTCAACTCAATATATAAGAACTACTAATGTTCAATATTCATGCAGCCAAACTCCATACATCATGCTATCAAGTTTATACAATATATATATATATATATATATATATATATATATATATATATATATATATATGTGTGTATATACAACAATATATATATATATATATATATACAATACGGTGAAGTATGTTGGTCTAGTATTGCATTAGATGTAGATAGTTTTCTCTTACAATTTTATAATTATTCCCACTTCCTTCTTAACATAGCATGCTAAGTTTGTATTTAAAACTAACTTATTATGATAGATTTAAAAGCAAGTAAGAATGATAACATACAGAAGTCTGGAAATTGTTGTAACATACCGGGTATCAAGTCTTATTATAACTATAATCATTTAATCATGATTAACGTTATAATGTACAAGTAAGAAATTGACTCTGTGCAACTCTGACTAGTCAATGCTGGCAAATTATAATTAAATCCATTCAATACAAGTTTCATTTTTCATTGCAATTAATAGGTTGAGCAATATTTCATAAACGTGCTAATTTGTTTGAAAAAGAAATGAATAAAACTGATACATGCACTTTTTTTCAAAGTATATACTATGTAATGGGACATGTGCTATTGTATGAAATTTTGAAGTATGGAAATGCAGTGAAGTAAACATCCAAAGCAATTTTCATAGGAAAACTAAGTGTTATAATATTTCTTTTATTTTCTCCTGAAATGATAAGTCGGAATAAATTACTGTCGTATATCAAATTATATTTATCACTGAACAAATTAAATTTATAAGAATTTAGTTTAAGTTTCTGATTCTAGGCAAAATCATTTCCATAGACCTGATTGGAATTCATGTTGATTTATATATCGAATTAAATCTTAATACATATAATCTTATTATCAGGAGACAATAACTGATATTCAACAATGTAAAATACCAAATTCCTATACACAAATTACAAAGCTCCGACACTTCTTTCATATTTAAAAGAAAAGAGTGACCCAACTTTCTGACCATGTTAGTTGTTTGCTTAACATCCCGTCGATAATTTTTCACTCATATTGAGACGTCAGCAGCTGTACATATTGTAGGTGAAGTATCGTAAATTTAGACCCACGCTCAGGACCGCAGCAGTGAGGGTTCTTAACGTCCCAACGCCAGTCCTGTTAGTTTTAAGGTCATATCCAAAAGACCCATGATTCTCACTTTTAAATACCGAGCCATTGGAGAAGGAGCAATCGCTACCTTTTTTAGAGTAGCAAGACCCAGTCACACAACACTTTACGGCTTACTTACGGCCAACACGCGTCAAAAAGTGGTCTCCCATGAAGCAGACGATGTTTTTTGCGTTGGTGTCGAGTTTAAGACGAACTACAGTCGATTCATAAACGTAGCAGGAGGCGGAGAGAAATCGGAACGGCGTCGGACGCGGCAAAAAGTTTTGAACTGCTCAAAAGTTTTGCCCGCGGACAACCACGGGCGGCACACGTGGCAAAGACGTGCAACACACGTGAAGCAAACGTGATAATCCGTGTTCCGGCAGTGATTAAAACTTGGGGAGACGCAGTAAGACGAGAAAGTTTTGAGGTATGTCACGGGCAGATCACGGTCATCGGACGGGTGTTACGCGTTGGTATCAAGGAAAATAGGGTGTGTTTTGCGGCTTATCACTGACAAGTGAATTTTCCCGCGTACATAGATGTTGTTAACCGTGCTTAGACAGTGCTTCAGCAGTGGAACAGCCGCCGACAGCCAAACCCCGTACAAAGCACGACGAAGCCAAATTGACCAAAAATTACCACTTACGAGCACGTCCACCAGAATTCCATAACTTTTGTACGTGATTTAAACGTGGAATGCTGTGTGACCGGGCCTTTAGGTTTGACGCAGCCTTGGCACGAGTGACGTTCGAACTCACACACTCCCGGCTACAAATCGAACGTTCTATACCATTGAGCTGCCGCGACCAGTCCTGAACATAGTATGACCAGTGAACTTGGTGTACATATTTAACAAAACTGTAATGGAATGCTGCTGCTGCTTGTAGGAGTACAACTTGGATAACCCACAAAATCAAAGCATGGTGCAATAAATTGTATACTTGAAATCCATATTATTTACATATATCAGCTAAATTACATGCTCGTATATTACCCCCCCCCCACCCCCCACAAATTAAAACATAAAACAGTTGGTATAAATTGGATATTAGTACGGGGAATGATATTGAAAATATATTCATCAGCTATCATTTATACAGGTAATGCAAATTTCCATCATCGGATACTCACGGCTGATCTTGTTTTCTACTTGTCAAGTGATGAGTAGAAGACGAGATCAGCCGTGAGTATACGACGGTGGCAAATTTCTTGAATTTTCATAATCGATGCTCCGTTATATGCATTTTGATAATTAGTCATGGGCCTATAAACATTGATGCTGTCAATGCACAATTGAATTCATCACATAAAAATGGAAACTAAATATATATATAGACTATATTATGTATATGAGAGAGAGAGAGAAAGAGAGGGAGAGAGATAGAGATAGATCGAGAGAGAGAGAGAGAGAGAGAGAGAGAGAGAGAGAGATAGAGAGAGAGAGAGAGAGAGAGAGAGAGAGAGAGAGAGAGAGAGAGAGAGAGAGAGAGAGAGAGACTAACTGAGTGATACATTTCTAACTGGAGAAAGGCGGGGGGTATTACTTAATCTGTTTTCAAAAAAGCAAACAAAAATGCATACGCCAATTGTTTATCACATGACGTCAACCACATTGGTATTTGGATCACGATCTGTTACTTGCTTACACATTCTCTTGTGTCGGAGTAAATATTAGCGACATTGTTGCACACAAGGATATACATTCATGTGGTAGAATTTTTCACAGAGTTAACAGCGCAGCTTATTGCATTTTCTGATATTTGAAGACATATCTTGGATAGCCCCAAACAATGCAATGTCCTGCATTTTCTAAATATGTCGGATATGAGCGACTTCAAAGTCGATATCTATCGCTAAAGGGCAGAGAAATACGAATTACATGCATAGTCTACACACATTTTCTAGCATGATAAACTTTACTTTCGAAACAATATTTTGATAAATGACCAGGCTCCGTAGAATTAAGATTAAGGATGGTTACCTTCCCAACTAGACGCTTCGTCGTCGTTGTTGCTAAGTGAATCATTACGCGCCTCAGTTGACTTGTATTTTTCTTAGTTTATGTATATTTTGATAAACAAAAGTTAACATTTTTGTCTCTTGCATTACATTATCAGGAATAGCTTTCATTCTTGGCCAGGTTATACGAGTATAACCTGATGTGGACCAGTGTACGCTTTATAATCCACGACGAGGATTACAAAAAAGGAAAACAAACCCAAACCAGGTTATGTTCGTATAAATTGCTCCTGGATTAAAGGCATTCCTTAAATACACAACATTCCCAGGTCGCCATTACTATAAAGACTCACTATCAATTAATTGAATACAGATATATTCTTACAAAACACTTATGAAATTGTTATATGTAGGATAATCTTATGTCTGTGTTTCAGGAATGTTCAGGCTATGTTATGTTAAAAAGATGTTACGGCTTTTCCTGAGTGAAGATGCGATCTTTTTTATCCGAAATATACTGACAAAATCTGCATTTCAATTCAGTAATCATGTGTTACAGTTCATTATTCTCTTTCCCTAGTACCTTGTGGGGTAATAAGTTAACCACGATAATGAATGGTGCATTTCTTGGATTGACCAGCCTACAGGCACTGTAAGTATGTTTGTCACGATAGTTAGAACTCAGTAATAGTTCATGTTGTAAGCATAGAGGAAGTTCATTATCATATATTAGTATTATTAATCAACAATAATAATCTTCCTTAGTATGTCAATTCAACATATTCCAGTGATCCGGAAATAAAATACACAGCAGCGTGGTCAACTTACATATTTAATTAAAAGTGAATATTTATGGAAAACAAACAACTACACGGTATGATTATGTATTGAAATATATCCATCGTCAATATCTCATATTTAGGTATAAATATTCCCTTATTACTTGCATATGATGTTTCTATCTTTCAAGTGATTCGATGTGTAGGACCTTGCTCTGCATCTTGTAGTTTTTTTTTCAATCGAAGCAGGCTACTGATAGACAAAATGATGATGCAGAGGTTCCTAGAGTAGAGTTTAAAGTAAGCACGTCGCAAATTATATGGTCGTTATAACGACGAAAAGTGAAGATAACGAACACTGATCAATCTCATAACTCCTATGATATATACAAATAGATAGCTGGGCAAACACAGACCCCTGGACACATCGAAGGTGGGACTAGGTGCCTAAAAGGAATAAGCACCCCTGTCGACCCGTCACACCGCCATGAACCCTATATCCTGATCAGGAAACATAGTCAAAATCAGTATGCCAAGAACGGCCTAACAATCGATATGAAACACGTCAGACAGCATTTGACCCGATGATAAGTTGTATCTAGCTCGCCAATACAACATATAATTGGGTCAACTGCTGTATGACGTGTTTCATGCCGAATACCAGGTCGTTGTTGCACACTGATTTCACCATGGGTAATTTCGTTCACCTGATCGAGATGTAAGGGTCAAGGCGGGTGTGACCGGTTTACAGGTTGCTCCTCCTAGGCGACTGATCCCACATCTGGTATATATAGGGGTCCATGTTTCCCAAACTCTATTTTGTATTGCTTAACGGGGTTATGGGATTGATAACTGTTCGTTATATTCACCTTTCATTGGGTAGTCAAAGATATAATAGTGTACATTGATTTAATGAGATAGACTGATGAAAGGTGACAAATCAATACCATTACTATTACATGTAGTGCAAAATAGAGTGTCGATCAAACACGAACAACTGGATATATCAGGGGTGGGGTGAGGTACCCAGGAGGGGTAAATATCTCCTGTCGACCGTTCACTGGTGTGATTGAGGAAGTATTAGTAACAAAAGAGTTGTTGTAACAACATGAGACCTTCAATTCGACATTTAGATATATAGAACATGTACTACCTATTTTAAATTATAATTTGCAATCACTTGTGGATTAAATACCGTATATCAGACTTTTTCCGCATCGTGTTTTTTTCAACAATATTAGTATTTTGATATTTTAAGAAATTATGAATAAAATCAATTATGTTAATGATAGAAAAAAAGAATATAAAATATCAAAATCACTTGATAAAATGCCACTCTCTAGAAATGAATTACACAACAACGGTTCAACTTCTACAAGATCAATCCTCGCTTCTGTGGCATGTACTGGAGTTGACTAGCATTTACAACAGTAACAATTTAACGTTGGAATTATGATTAGCATATGTAGAATTTTTGCAGAATGTTAAATTAACATATATTGTTAGCATTCAAAACCCCCAAGACAGGCATTTTTTTAAGAAAACGCATAAATGATAAAAGAGAGTTCAATTCATGTGATTTAATTCCTGTAAATAAACATTGTGTGTGTTTGTATTTATATCTAAAAACTAAGTGGAATTTATACTCAACATTCACAAATATTAATGATATGAGAAAACTTTATAATATCTTTATTTCGGGAACGTTTCTATTTTTTTCTAAAAATATGATGCATACTAAACCTGCAACTTGAATCATTGAAACATAACTGAGAGTGTCATTTATGTACAGTCCCAAAGTAAACATATTCTTAAATAAAAAAAAACAATATACAAAAGACGAATACTATATGAACGAGAAAAAAAAGAACCAAATATACATATACAGAAGAATCAGGGATAAAACGGTAAGAAGCAAAACACTAATGCAGATAGGCTCTTTAGGCCTAGATGTGAAAACAAGTACCCTATGTTATTTGATGATTTCTAAAGAACCAATGTTTTACATAAATGAACCTCTGTGTACTCCACGCTATAAGAGGGTTCGTCACTACGTACAATTTCTTATAGTTGCATCACATGGGATACTATATTGTCGCTATTTAATACCGCTGTCAAGTGATGAACTGCATACGTGTAAACATTTCTGTCAAAATAATATAATTTCCTTGTGATATTATGTCGTTTTCTTTAATTTATATATAGTATGCGTGTAAGTAGAATTGATATTCTATTGTGAACTTAACATCAACCATAATCTGAATGTTTGATGAGTTTTTAATTGAAACCAAGTGGATATATGTAAGTTCAACGAATATAAATTGTGCGAAAGTTCATGTACATTTCCTATAGTCAGCAATACAACTTTTCGGATAAATATTATATATGTATACGTTTGAAAATGCTGGTGGTAACTTCTGACTTTAATATTCAAGGTAAGTAATATGGGGATGTGGGTAATCCCGAGAATTCGCTCCTGAGAGCCAATATGATGTTCAAACATAGCACCTTTTTTAGATTGAGCATGCATTTGATACCAGCGCCTTTTTTCTAGGGAGATTTCTATCTTTTTTACGTATCAATAAAACATCAGGTGATAACTAGTATTTACTTGATATTTTGTAAACTACTAGGATATTTTGATGTTTCCTAAAATGTGCTCCGTTATCATCAGCTGGCGTCACGTTACTTCACCATACGGATAATGTACGGCAGCCCGAATACAGTCAGTATATAATCCTCTAATTCCTTTTACATCGAAACATTCTCAAATCCACTGTTTGATTATAATGGTAAGATTGGATAATGCAGGCTATGTTTGTGTTGAATGTGAATGGAAAAGCATACATCACACAATGGGGATATTCGATGATTACAAAAATACCCCATTTCTCGCTCTTCCTCCCTCTATCTGACAGGATTTAATACAGAAATTAAAACAACCACGATGATGAAAGAATTTGAATTGATATATCACATAAATCAACAGAAGCAAATACAAACCAACAAATGATTCAAAGTTAATAAATCATGAATTACATTTGACCGCTACTTATATTCAATGAACTTTCACAAATATTTGCATTAAACAAATTACATCGGGGTTGTCCGGACAATACAATTATCTATATGTATATGCCTATAAAAAGTATAGTCTATGCAAATTCCGAGGAATGTTGCAACAAAAGAATAAATCATGGTTTGCTAATCCTCGTAATTGAAATTAATGAGAAGTGTTTGATTTCTTGAAAAAAGGTTCAATGGCTCGACACTATATCATATCTAGTCAAAGATCATGGCTATCTTGCCCCGATCCGAAATGTTTAACACTTTTTTCGTAAAAAGTCAAACACTTCTGATACTTCCAATACCTGGATTAGCTGACCCTCCGATTGTTGTATTGTTAGCAAAACTCTTCGAATTTGCATGAGATATACAAGTTATACACAGGCCAATGTTAAAGACATGGAACATAGGGACCCGGTATTTTTTTTTTACAAACATAGATATTGAATGACGAAACATGACGAAACTGCAGATTGTTAGTCACCTGCAAACAGTACTTATATGTTGCAATATATCAGAAACTCCAGGGGGCTAATTATTTTGCAGGTTAACTTGTTTAAAATTCTTTACAAACAAAAGTAAACCAATAACATCAATAAATGGTGCTTAAATTACCCGGTCTGCAAAAGCTCAAATTGTGTACATGTGTGTGTCTTACGGGTGGGGTGGGGTGTAGTCTTGACTCGTTCAAATTGTCTCAACCCCCTTCTCGACTTCAATTTCTTTAATCGTGCAATGGATAGATCGGCAAATGGATGGATTTTAAACATTCAGGTTTGCATAATAAACAAAACCCCATCCGATTCTATTGTAAGGGTGTCAAAACTTGGTGTTAAATGTAAGAAGTTCAAGGGGGAAATTACAAAAAAAAAGTATTTAAACGACTTGCATTTTAGATGCATCTATTCGTACACGCTATACAGCATTTTCATCATTTTCATTTTAGAATTAGATACAATAAAATAATGAAATAGTACTGAATCTATAACATCTGAGAAGGGAGAGAGAGAGAGAGAGAGAGAGAGAGAGAGAGAGAGAGAGAGGGGATCCCACATATGACGATGAATCTGATGATATTAATAGCCACATAGTCATCATTTTCATTTAATATATGAAACGTGCTATTTCTTCATTACTTTTACAGTTTAACCAACACGAATCCTTTATTCACCGCGTCCCCGCGACGGGTAGTTAATCCTTTCCGCATTACATAGTTATTATTTTTCATAGCGGGGTTTCTGAAGTATCTCATTTGCAATCAAAATACATTTTTATCATTCCTGGATAAATCACAAAACATCAGTGATAAATATCATAACCCCCATAAGGAATTCAAAATAAATAGTTGAACAATGATTTCTTGAATTGATCACCTTGCATACATTGCAAGTGTGTCTCTCAGGAAAATTAGAACTCAGTAAAATAGTTCATTTTCTATACATTGCGGAAGTTGATTGAATAGGTGAATATGCAATTACGAAATTTGATTTAAGGGCATGCGGAACGATGTCACTAGAAACATGTATTCTCTAGATATTTTAAAAATATGTTTCGGGATATCCTTTACAGTGTGTACACATTGCATTGACTCGCTCTAAGTATGCAAGGGAGATACTAAGCTTTGAATTTTCCCCGTTTTTGAAAATTGTAAATCTTTTAAGATCATTCCGATTTTCAATGAAAAATGATTTTGGGATTTTCTTTTGTATTTTTCTTAAAGTAAGCTATATAATATCCGTTTCCATGAAATTTCTATATTAAATTCACGAATCAAAATTTATAAACATACAAGGTAAAGGATATTTCAATTTTACTAATAAATATTGTACGATTGAAAAAACAAAAATGTAAATTTTTCTATTAAATACATTTCAGTACATTGCTTACATCACCTAAGCTAAGCGCCATAATTTATATCACAAGTATAATGTCAGTAAGGAAATGTGGAAACACATTTATCAACAAAAATCAAGTTATCTTTAAATAAAAATATTGCTGAATATAGTTATAAACCGATGCACAGTTTGCTTTCCTGTAAAAAATGCATGTTTAAATGGGAAAAAAAGAATACTCTGACAAATGTTCTCTGTGTCTAGAAGCAGAAAATATGAGACATCTTATATATGAGTGTAAAATCGTTCATTGGTTTGGAATATGTTGTATTTGGCGTGCAAAGTCAATATTCAATGGAAAATTATTGTAATCGGTTTTTATTTTGAATGTATTCAAAACACACTCCTGCTTAATAACTTTATTTTCTTCATTGTTTTGAAGATATACAAATACAAAAATCTTTTCTAAACTAAGTAGTCTTGAAGAAACTGAATATAGCATATCTAACCATGTCAAAAAGTGTACAGTTTTGTGGTGTAAAGTAATTATGAATTGAAACATGTGCTATTGAAAGTTTCATAAAACTATTGTAATTTGTATTTATATTTTTTCTGCAATGTAATGCATTGTATATGTGCAATTGTACTACTGATGGTGCTAATTGTATTAATATGAGTAATAAACTATGAAAACATAACCACATGATAAGAATTTGGGAAAAGTAAAGATTTGGGATGGAAGTTCGTACTCAGAAACTGGATGACCAAGAAACGGAAAGAAGCACTCCCCAAAAGCCCACTAATAACTTACTTTTCAACACAATTGAACGTTATTCATATACTTAACGTCCTGTAGAAATATGAAGGGGTGGATCTAGCCATGGTTTTGTCGTACGCGTCTTTAAAGATAATCATTAAAATGTCAACTTGTATTGTATTGGTGACAAGTGATTTTACTTAACCAGTGACTTCTTCACCTTTCTTGTACATAGTGTTTAGGAATGCGGTAGCTTTTAGCTAATTTGACAATGATATCGATAATATTGGTGAATTATGTGTGAAAATATGATCCCTTTTCCGTTGAAAGGTCATGTACAAGTAATGAATATATTACACTTGTATGCATTAAGTGATTACTGTATAATGATTTATTTTCTCAGATACATCGTCAAATGTGGAATTTCTCTCTTATAAACCTTGTGTGTGAGGAGTGTGTGGAGTTTTTCACTACTTGTAATTATTTTGCGAAATATTTTTATCAATAACTTTCAAGTTTATAACTTTATTTACATCTAAAACTATTCTTACAAATAATGGGGGGGGGGGGCTGTCTCGACTTACTTGCAAACCGCCGCGGTAGTCTATAGGTAGATTGCTTGACCCGTATATGGAAAGGCAGGGCTTGCATCCTGAGTGCGACAAACTTAAGTCGTTAAAACAGGTAGTAACAGTTCCGTCGTCTAACGCTCAGTATCAGGTGTGAATGAAAAGTGAAGATAAGGAACGGTGATCAATCTCAAACCACTATAAGTAATACAAAATAGAGAGCTGAGCAAACACGGAACACTGGTCAAATTGGAGGTGGAATCAAACACCTAGGAGGAGTAAGTATCCCCTGTCGACCGACCTCATCCGTCATGAGCCTTATATCCTGATCAGGTAAGAGGAGGTATCCATAGTCAAAATCAGTGTGTCAAGAAAGGCCTAACAATCGGTGTGAACATATCAGACAGCGTATGACCCAATGTAATGTTATATTGACGAACTTGATCATTATAACGACCATATGATTTGCAAAATGCTGATTTTAATCGATACTGTTTAAACTGCTGTGCCATTAACTTGTTTGGTAGTAGCTTGTCTTGATTCAAAAAGTGAATATAAGCAGAACAAACCCTCGTTTATCGAATCAGTTAATATATATACACATCATATGCAGGTGATAATAAAATATTGCTACATAAATATGAGAAGTTGACGATTGAGAAGCTGAGATCGTCCCATTCGTCATGCAGATGAGTTGTCAGTTTGCCGTTAATGTCTACTTTCAACAAAATATCTAAGTGTGAAGCAGAAATGGAGGACTCTGTGGTGTCCTTTTATTTTTAGCTCACAAGGATATATCGAATTGACATATGAATGGAAGGTAGTATTGCTAATAGGCAAAACGTTGTCGATATATATAAATGCTGAATTGAAGGTCATATCAAGAATTATCTTTCTTCTCACGTAGAAGTTTCTGAATCAATTCTGCTTCATATGAATATATAAACAGATCAGCTAACAAAGGAGCATTATTCAAAGGAGCACTATTCATACCCATGGATATTCCAACACACTGTTGGAAGACCTGATCACCAAATACCACAACGATGTTGTTAATGAGTAACTCTAGCATATTTTTTTTTATTCCAACCCAAGAATATGTGTGCGTTGAATCAGAGTGGTGTTTAAAAAATCAATTTCTTGGATGACTTATCACTAGATATGAATATTCCCGTTCTCCGTTTTTGTTAAAGAAGCAACTGTGCATAATGTATCTTATTTTGAGATCAGAAGGATATATCGAATTAACATAGGGTGAAAGTTATTATTGTTAATAGACAAAACATCGTCTATATATCTAATATTCGAATCGAACGTCACGGCAAGTTTTTGTTCTTCTCACGTAAAAGTGTTTTCAATAAATCCTGCTTCGTATAAATATAGAAACAGGTAAGCTAACAAAGAAGCATTATTCATACCCATGGAGATCCCAACACACTGTTGTAAGACCTGATCACCAAATACCACGTGCATAGAATCAGACACTCATCAATATATATGAATATTTCCGTTTTCTGCTTTTTGTTAAAGAACTGTCTATGGTGTCAAGAAATCTAGTCTTTAATTTGTTGTGAGGAATGGTTTTGTAAAGTAGTGAAAAATAATATATTTTGATGGTATTGATTTGGGAAAGTTTTGCGATTTCAAATGAACCAAAACTTCTTTAGATTTTTTTTTTAGAATCAATATTTTATGAAAACCATTTCTAGCAGATGTAGTCGCACAGTTAAGTTTGAAGTTTCTCCTTCGCAGCTGCTGATATTGTCCTGAGCAGCTTGGCAGAACACTTACTGACTCCGGAAATCTATCTTTGTTTGTTAGGATTTTTATGCAGTTTAAAACCCAGTATAGGTACGGTCGACCCATTGATTTGGATATTAAATTTGTCTAAAACTGAAGCATGCTTTTGAATAATTTCATCTTTTGATAGGGCTGTTTAAGTATAAGTACGATTACCGAAACAGGAATTAATACCAAGCGATCTCTCTCTCTCTCTCTCTCTCTCTCTCTCTCTCTCTCTCTCTCTCTCTCTCTCTCTGAATCGCTCTATTTCTTTCAAAAAGATGTTTACATCATATATATCCATGTTACCTATTTCCCATATGTATGCAACAGTGATATATGTATGAAGTGAAAAATTCAACAGTACACATCTGAGAGCTTCTAAGTTTGCCGATTATTGTGTGCTCATATCATGTTCATTTGTATCACTTCCAAAGTGTGTATATATATATATATATATATATATATATATATATATATATATATATATATATATATTGTTAAGGGTTATAATAATATAGAGATGGTGAAGATAGTATCTAATTAAATTTACTTTACTACCAATACCCGATTTCTAGATCGAGTTGTGTAGAATACATCCCCCATAGAACTTACTGTCGAAATAATGCACACCCAATTGTATTGTTGAGTGGATGCAGATTTTGCAAATGTTGAGGTTTAGACTCAAACTTCATAATAACAGTAAATATACTTTCAGTTTACAATATGTACTTTCAAGAACTTAAATCTGGAAGTGTTCATCTGTGTTTGTTTGTATTAGAATGTTAAATTCATTTCTAATGTGTGAAACTTTGCATGGTTTCAAACTGCACTGCATTAAATTCATGTTATCAGATATGCTAATTCCAAAATTAACTAGTCCTAAAATTTTTGGTGAACAAGTACTATATGCGACAAATATTCGCATACAGTTTAGTGCCCGAATGTTACAAACATGCGAAATAATTTGAATTTCATCTGTATAATTGAACACAAATAGGAATGTAAGTAAGTAAATGATTTATTATAGTGGCATGTGTTTTATACATTACAGAATTGAAAAATACATTAAAAAAAATAATAGGAATTTAAACATCCGGTCCAACGGGCCTATATGTCACTTTTAGCAGACCCCCCATTAAATAATAAACGAAGTGGTACATCTATTACACATGGCTTTTACTATTATGGTACATTTATATGATAGAATGTATGTTGCAGGAATTTTGCAGTTTGTCTTGGGAAATTTAATAATAGAAATTTTGTTTTGTCTAATTGTGGCATATTGATCACAGTGGGGTTAAATCCGATACTGGTAAAAAAAGATTACTCTAAGATTTGAATAAGAGGAACACTGGAGTAAAAAATGACATTTATCTTCTACACTTTCTGAAGAACATAAAATACACAGTCTATCCGATAATTTCTCCCCCTTATGCCGTCCTGTTTCAATTCTTATAAGTAAAACACCGCATCTGAACTAGGCAAGTATAGAACGATTACTTTTTGAAATATCAATGATTACATATTTTTCTGTTTGAAAATCACTCATATTTTTTACGGTTCGGTAGGTTCTAAGTTTTGAAACGTTATGAACCTCTTCATTCCAGCCATTCATAAAATTCCAACGAAGTTTTTCTTCCACTGTGTTCAAGTTACAGACCATACGGTTTAGGAAATATACTGTCATATCAAGAGATTCAAAAAGGAATTTGACCAATTTATGTTGTGTGATTGTTCCATATCCCACATTATTCTTTTTTTCGTAAGCCTGTCGTCCGGCATTGTAACGAGTTGATTCCATAGGCGTAAAATATTCATTTGATGTCGATGAAATGAAGGAAGCATTGCATTCTCACAGGTCAACTGCCTTTTTGTTGGTATTAGAAATGCTCATTCAATCTCCAATTATAAAACATAAATAAAGCGGCAAGCTAAAATACCACTTATGTTGGTACATCTAGGTACTAGATTTTGTCATTATTGTGTACTATGAACAATGATATATTACTGCAACCTCGTTATGTTCATGTGAATATTATAAGTATAAGATGTATACCATTATTTTTTTTTTCTGTCCGAAATTCGCAAAAGGCTAGAAAGGATTTCTTCGGTCATTTTTAAAGACTTGATAAAATTCAAACCGTTGGCAACATATGTTTTATGAGACGATCGATGATTTGTATTGTGTTAAATTATTTTGTATTTTTCAAAGATATATTAGAAAACCTGACGGATTCAGCTAAGCTTTGAATTGAAATGTTCTTAAACAAATAATATTAATATTAGTACACATGTATAATGTCCTAAAATGTACTGTGACTCGTAATGTGTGTACACATGTCATAATCTACATGTACACTGCATGTAGAGAGAGGGCAACATACGATTCCAGAACGCATGCCTATAATCACATTGAATATCCTTGATACTATTATAAGATATGATAAAATCAAAACACCCATTGGCATACATGCATAATTATACATGTGTGCACATTACATATTGATTGCTAAATAAATCAATTGAGCATATTCGAAAAAAAATTCCAATTGACATATTTCATATAATTACTTGCATGTGCGAATGTATTTCACACGCAGACATGTGTGTCTAATTCTACCACCTGACTATATTATTAGTGTTTGAAATCTTAATTTATAGTATTCATAGTTTGAAATTTGGAAAATAAAAAAAATCTACATTCTTAGTAATGCACATGCAACATAAAATCTGCGTAAATACATGACTGTATATAACTGTCCAAGTTGAAGGTGTATGTTCATTTCAACCCCACTTATTACAATGAACTACGATCTTTGTCTCTATGCGGTGACAAAGCTGGACATTATTCTTCGAGTTTACCTTGTGTATTTATCTCTATTGTTTTCATGACGGAGGAAAATCCTTGCAATTAACATGGAACTAACAAGAAATACACGGAGGGATTAACTGAAGTACACAGACATGCTAGTTTGTAAAACGTAACAACACACGGAATATACTTTGTTTTCTGTATCTCATTTCATACCTGTTTTGTTTAACTGAAAACATTCAACAATATGATGCATATAAAGTGCTTACTATTCTTCCCTCACTTATATTGTAATTTTTTGTGCCAGTTTTTTTAATTCGCATTTGAAATATTTATTGCATATTATTACTTTAAAAACCTCTGAAATGTACTTAAGTTTCAGCATTGCGGAAACCATTAGGAATCATAGCTTACAGTTTCCGCAGACTGAAACTTGATGGAAACTATATAATCGTTTACGCACAGCGTAAACCATACGGGAAACCTGAACTTCACGTTTCCGCAGACTGGAACTTGATGGAAACTTGCGGAAACTATATAATCGTTTATGCACTGCGGAAACCATATAGGAAACTTCAACGTCAGGTTTCCACAAGGTTTCCATATGATTTCAGTTTTGGGGAAACTAGCGTTTTCATCCAGTGAAGTTCGTTTAATATACAGTTGTAATAATTGACTTTACAAGCAGAGAAAATGTTGTTACAAGGTTTGTCAGCTGGAACCAAAACATATTCCTCGTGTAACCTATCCAATTCTTTTATCACTTCTGCTTTACTAAACACAGAATGATAGATGGTACAGACTTTTGTTTAGATATGTCTAATGCAGGATTTTAATATTGTTATGCTTTTCTACAATTCTGACAATGTATCAAGTTTTTCTTTTTCTTATTAAGCCCATCGTGGATAAATCCAAGTATAGACTATCTGTGGCTTATCAAGTTCATTATCAGGTGTGAATGAAAGATGAAGATAACAAACATTGATGAATCCCATAACTCCTATAAGCAATACAACACATATATTTGGGCAAACACGGACCCCTGGATACACCAGAGGTTCGGATCAGGTGCCTAGAATAATATATGAATTATTCAAAAATGTAGAAAATGGATTAAAACAATGTTACAGGTAGTAGTGTATATATCGGTGTTTCAATTATATTTTTCATGTAATTTTTAATCGTATAGGCTAATATTTAAATATTTATGATATCAAAAGAATAGTTCAATCATTGATTAAAACAGAGAACATATCAATGAAATTTGCTGCAGCAGTAAAAGTTGATGCCTGCATCTTTAAAAAAAGGTCCAATATCATTATGTAAAATATTATTAAACCTCATCAAAGTAAGAACTGAACTCATTATTAGATGGAATTGTCCTCAATAATTTAGTCTGAGTGTCGGTAGAATGGAGACATTGTCTGATACTGGGAAAAACGTTCCCTGCTATTTGTTTAAGAAAAGAAATAAACTTACTGACAGGAAGGCAAGGGGGAGTGTTAAAATAAACACATTAGCACGATATATGCTAAACCACCAATATATTGTACAAAATCAAATCATATTAGAACAATTATGTTCATATGATGCATGCATGTACTGTTACATATATGTTTTTAAACTTTTTTTTTAATTTACAAAGCGTAAGAAATCAAAACCGGTCAACTCGTTTTTTTATTCAACCGACATGTTAATTTTCTATGAGGTTAACTTCTTAATTGATTAGTTTGGTTATATTAGCCGTATCAAAATGAGATTTCTTACCAATGAATTCATTTAATCAATGTTATGGAGTTATAATGATATTGAATTTTGAAATATACACATGTTTTATTTTAATACACGAGTCGAATAGGAATATAATAAAATTAAATAATATATGGAACTGGTTTGATCTGATGATGAAGTCACGTGCACACTTCTCTTAGCCCTAAGTGAAATAAATTATTAATAGGAGTAAACATTCCCTGTCAACTGGTGTTACTCACCTAACGGAGTTATTCGTAGTGAAAATCAGTGTGCCAAGAACTGCCTAACGATCAGTATGAGACAATTTTTCCATCTTAACAATAATTATTGTGTCACATATGCAGCTCAGTTAAGACGTCCTCCCAGAACCAATGTTGTACATAAATTTACCTCTGTGTAATTCACGCAATAACAGGGTACGTCACGAAGTGCAAGTTCTAATAGTTGTATCACAGGGGAGATATCATACTATTTTGTCGCTATTTAATACCACAATCAAGTGATGAAGTGCATAGGTGTAAACATTCATGTCAAAATAGTATACTTTCCTTGCGATATTAGGTCGTTTCTTTAATTTATATATAGTATGCGTGCAACTGATAATTGACATTCTAATGTGAACTTAAAATAAACCCTAATCTGAATGTTTGCAGAGTTTTTAATTGGAACCAAGTGGATGTATGTAAGTTCAACGAATATAAATTGTGCGAAAGTTCAGGTACATTTCATATAGTGAGCAATACAACTTTTCGGATAAATATTCTATATGGATACGTTTGAAAATGTTGATTTTAATATTAAACTTATTGTAATATAGGAATGTGGGTAACCCTGACAATTCGCTGCTGAGAGCCAATATGATCTTAAAACAGAACAGATTTAGATTCAGCGTGCATTTGATACCAGCGCATTTTTTCTAGGGAACTATCTATCTTTTTATGCATCAATAAAATATCAGCTGATAAGTAGTATTTACTTGATATTTTTTTTTTAAACCAGAAGGATATTTTGATGTTTTCTAGACTGTGCTACGTTATCATCAGCTTGCGTCACTTACTTTAACATACGGATAATGTACGGTAGCCCGAATACAGTCAGTATATTATCCTCTAGTTTCGTTTTTCATCAAAACATTCCTAAATTCACTGTTTGATTACAGCAACAAGATTGGGTAATGCAGGCTATGCTTATTTTTGAATGTGAATGGAAAGCAACAGCACGTAGTAAGGATAGTAGATAACTACGAAACACCCTCTCTCTCTCTCTCTCTCTCTCTCTCTCTCTCTCTCTCTCTCTCTCTCTCTCTCTGACAGGATTCAATATAGAAATTAAAACAACCCCGATGATTTTAGCCAAAATCTGAACTGTCAAGAAAATTCACCAAAATACTAAATCTGATATTTGGGAATGTGCTATTTATGAAAATGACCACTGTTATTCTTTATCTACCATACCAGCTGTAATATATTCTACGGGGAAACTCTATATTAAATTGACGACGTCACCAATTTTGACGTTCATTTCAACGTAATATACGAGAGTTCTTCCCAAGCGATGTTTTGAGTAGGAAAATAAAATTTGTATCACAAATGGAAGTATTAATTTTTGATCAATGTCAAGTTATTGGTTTTTGTACTGATTTGAATGAGTATTAAATAGAACTGAAACCACATCAGATATCCCGCACAGGGGCAACAACTGCGGTTATTCGCGGAAAGCTTTTCTGGTGCGAAAACGTAATGGTCCGAACATCAAATTAAAGAAACATGTATATACTGGTAACGATGAAAAAATAAAACCATTCAAATATAAACTGCATTTTCTCGTTATGTAATTATATAAATATATACATCATGAGCCGTGGTGATCCGGGTTAGAATAGGTCCTTAATACCCCTTACTTATCGTAAGAGGCAACTAAATGGGGCGGTCCTTAGGATGATACCGCACAATCCGAGGTCCCGTCCCACAGCAGGTGTGGCACGATACAGATCGTTCCGTGTTCAAAGGCCGTAAGCGCCGAACATAGGCCTAAATTTTGCAGCCAGTCACCATCAGTGATGACGCCTCCATATGAGTGAAACATTCTTGAGAAGGACGTTAAACAATATTCAATAAATCAATATACATCGTATATTCATCTTGAATAGAGAAAAACAAAACGTAGACGGGATGCTCAATACTGCGAGTCTCGATAGTATATTTTTGTATTTGTATATATATTATGTATTCGCTTTGTGTAAACCCCCTCCCCCGGACTGCATTTTACAGCAGTAGAAAAAGATAGATGAAATGTAATTGTAAGTGATACATTGGATACATGTATTCAACCCACTCCAATGACACCAAAATCCCTATTTTGTGTATGTCAATATGCTTTCGAGAAGTCACCCCCCTCGCTTTTTTTTTTTGAAAAACGATCTATGTGTTGACCTATGGTCTATTTCAATCATTGTAAATTAGAATACATATCGTAATACGAGTAACATATATAGCGAATTATTTTTCGGACACCTTAATTATACCATTCAAAAATAATTTTAACGAGTAACATATTTTTAATTTCTTCTAGGATCACATGCAAGTAAAAAGTGCCTTGCAGGAAATGTACATGTATAGTAATCCATATATTGCTATACAAACTGTTTTTCTTTTGTATTTCTTTTTTTTTCAAAATGAAAGTGAATTTCTGTTCCCCAAACAGCGAAATATTTTTTTGTAAACATTGCAGATATAGTAGAACACTGAACCTACCCCTCTCCCCCAAGCAATGCCGAAACATCAGATGAATTTTGCACCACTCTGTACCTTACGGATTTTCATGACATACTGTACGCGTTTTATGTATTTATAGATAGTGTGTTTTTATGTTCGTGAATAACCATCGTATATGTTTTGAGAAATAAATTGTTGTCTTTTAAAAATATAGAATTTTACACTTGCAATAAATACGTCACTGATGTACGTACGTTATTAGGTGAATATTGTCGTCTGCTGTTACATGGAATATACCATGTGCTGTTTCCGTTTAATCAAATGGATTTGAATGGTAAAAAGATAATGCTTGAATCTTCAAGGAATGTATTGTTTATTAAAAGAATCACCCATCGTTATATAAACTATTTAAATGTAGTTTACCTGGTATGTAACATGAATTCTTACGAATCGTTGGTTGGTGCTATTTATATCTCTTTACGCTATAGCCATAACAACAAAAAATGGCATCCGGTCTGTAAGATAGGCTTAAATTATTCCAGATTGTTGTTATTATGATGGTTTTAATAAATGTCAAAGTGTTTAAATAAATAACTATATGAGCATATATTATTTGAAAATATATGTACTACCCAAATGATTCTCGTTTCCTCTACAACTGCCACGATCAACGCAAATTGCGTCACGATGGCGAATGTGTTAGCATCTTTCAACTGATATTTTAACCCCTTTTCCACCGTCGCCCGGGATGAATCTAAGAAGAACTGTAAGTTATTTAGTAAATTTTTAAACCATATAAATTGTTCCGGGCACGAGGGAATAGATGTTCAATTTCACAGGTATATCTATACAAAAACTATGAAAACACCACCAATAGGCTCAAAGCCCTTACTTTATTGCATTATGTATTACGCATGCGCATATATAAGTTGATTTCCATATGCATTTTAGAGTTACTTTGAGTTACTCTTTTAGAAATATATCTGCAGCGCAAAATAATTTTCCTCCCTAATAGCCGGGCAGAATTTGTACAAAACGATACCTACTTTTTGGGATTAATCTATTACATATTCAGTGGAATCAAATAAAAGCCAAGAAATGATTTCAAGTTAATAGATCATGAAGTATATTTGACCCTTATTTATATTGAATGAACTTTCATACAGATGTGCATTAAAAATGTGGATTGGGGTTGTCCGGACAATACAATGATATATATGTATAGACCTATAACAAGTATAAGTCATGGATATTCCGAGGATTGGTGCCACAATAGAGTAAATCATGGTTAGCTAATCTTCGTATTTGAAACTAACAGAAGTCTTTGACTTCTTGCGAAAAGTGTGAAATATATTAATTGGCTCAACACAATCTCGACACGATCTAGTCAAAGATTATGGATATCTTGCACCGACCCGATATGTTTTCGTAAAAAAATTTAACAATTTTCGTAAAAAGTCCGACCCCCCCCCCCCCCCCCCCCGGAATTTGGAAAGATAAAAAAAAATACAATATAACGATTTATAAGAAAAACGAGTTGACCGTTATTATATTATAATTATTTCTGAATTAACTTTCTTGGTATCATAGTGTCATTATTAGGCTAAATCAAATCACAAATATTAATCGAGTTTCTAAACGAATCTAAACAGGAACGATTTTTTAATATCCTATTACGAGTGATTGACGTCATAATCTTTAGGTTCAATGTGACAGACTAGTATTCGTTTATCATTCTAAGTAAATATTAATAAAATTCTCTCACAGTAATTCGATTATAATTGCCTTCCAATTTTAACACTTGCTTAGTAATAGATGCGAATATATCATGGGCGAAAGGGATTTTGATCTTTCACATGTCTCTTTACCGAAAGCAGCTCAATGTATCTTTAAGATACGCAAGTTGCAAGAAAGACTACACCTATCATCTGAGTGTAATGAGGTCCGATATATTGCCCAGAGATGGTAATCTGAGCAAAATTGCGAGGCGCTTTATCCAGAAGATGGCCTAGTAGATATTTGTCCTGTGAAAGTGTACAGGGATGGCAATTGCTTCTATTGGGCCCTCTTTAAAGCCATTTTTGGTCATGAAGAGAGACATATGGAAGTGATAATTTCAAATACCCGGATTAGGTGATCCTCCGATTGTTCTATTGTGACGAAAACCCTTTGAATTTACATGAGGTATACAACTTATACACAGGTCAATGTTAAAGACATAGATCGTAGGGACTCGATATTATTGTTTTTACAAAGAACTATTTTGTGACGAAACAAGACAAAAATTCAGATTGTTAGCCACGTGCAAACACTACTTATATCTTGTAATATATCAGAAACTTAGAAGGGTTAATTATTTTACAGATTAACTTGTTTAAATTAATAAAAAAAAAACCATTAACACCAAGAAATGGTGCTTAAATTGTACGATCTTCAAAAGTTCAAATTATGTACATGTGTGAGTGTGTGTTTTTAATGGGGTGGGGTGTAGTCTTCATACATTCAAATTTCATCAACACTTTCTCCCGACTTCAATTTATTAATAGTGCAATGGATAGGTCGGCACATGGATGAGTTTTAAACATTCAAGCTTGCATATTAAACCAAACCCCATCATATTTTACTGTAAGGGTGTCGAACGTCGGTGTCAAATGCCATAAAATCACGAGGAAAATCAGAGGCAAAAAGTATATAAACGTCTTGTATTTAGATGCATCTTTTCAAGCACGCTATACAACATTTTCATTTTAGAATTAGATGCATTAAACTTATGAAATAGTACTGAATCTATAGCATCTGCAAAGGGAGAGAGAGCGAGAGAGAGAGAGAGAGAGAGAGAGAGAGAGAGAGAGAGAGAGAGAGAGAGAGAGAGATTCCACATATGACGATGTATGTAATGATATAAATAACCATGTAGTCATCATTTTCATTTAATACATGACACGTGTTATTTCTTTATTACTTCTACAGTGTAGCCAACACGAATCCCTTGTTTACCGCGTCCCAACGACGGGTAGTTCATCCTTCCGCATTACATCGTCATGATTTTTCATAGCGGGGTTTCTGGAGTATGTCATTTTGAATTAAAGTACATTTTTCATCATTGCTGGATAAATCACACAAAAAATCTGTGATAAATATAATAACCTTACAAGGAATTGGAAATAAATAGATGCACGATGGTTTCTTGTATTATTCACCTTACATACATTGTAAATGTTTTTGTCAGGAAAATCAAGACTCAGCAATAGTTCATTTTGTATATATTGATGGGTTTGATTGAATAGCTAAAGATGCAAATACGAAATCTATTTAAGGGCATGCGGGACCATGTGACTAAAAATATCTATTTCATAGATATTTTAAAAATCTTTTTTTCGGGATATCCTTCACAGTGTGTACAAATTGTATGAACTAGTTCTAAGTATACACGGGATGTACTAAGCTTTGAATTTATCCCGTTTTCGAAAATTGTATTTTTTTTCAAGATCATACGGATTTTGAATGAAAAAAAAAATGATTTGGTGATTGTGTTTCTATTTTGTTGTCAGTAATCTATAAAATATATGTAGAATATAGAGTAAATAACAATACATGCCATATGCTTAAACATAACCATATGATAAGAATTTGGGGAAAATAAGAATTTGAGATGGAAGCTCGAACTCAGATGCAGGATAGCCAAGACTCTAAATGAAGCACTGCCCAAAAGGCCGCCAATAACTTATTTTTCAAACGCAATTAAAAGTTATTTATATACCTAACATCCTGTAGAAATATGAAAGGGCGAATCTAACCCTGATTTTATCGTACGCATCCTCGAAGTTAAGCATTGTGATGTCAACTTACATTTTATTCGTAACAAGTGATTCTACTTAGTCAGTGACATCTTCAGCCTTCTTGGACATAATATTTCGGCATGCGGTAGCTTTTCGCTAATTTCACAACGATATTGATAATATTGGTGAATTATGTGTGAAAGTCTTATCTTATTCCGCTTATAGGTAATGTACACGTACTAAAGAAATAGCACTTGGATGCATTAAAATTATTACTATTTAATAATTTATTTCCTCGGTTACATCGTTAGATGTGGAATATCTCTCTCACACACCCTATGTGAGGGGAGTGTGGAGTGTTTCAATACTAGTAACTATTTCACGAAACATTTTTTCCATCTACAACTATTTTCAAAAATAATGAGGGAAGAAGCTATCTCAACTTACTTGAAAACCACCGTGGTGGTCTACATGTAGAGCGCTCGCCCTGCATATGGAAGTTCGGGGTTTGAGTTCCGAGCGCGACAAACCTAAGTCGTTAAAACAGGTGGTGACAGTTCCGTCTCAAAACGTTCAGTATCAGGAATGAATAAATGGGGGAAATAACAGTGATCAATCTTAAACTCCTATAAGTAATATAACATAGATGGCTGAGCAAACACGAACCTCTGGTCACATTAGGGGTGGAATCAAGTGCATAGAAGCAGTAAGCATCCCCTGTCGACCGAACTCATCCGTCGTGAGCCCTAATATCCTGATCAGGTAAACGGAGGTATCCGTAGTCAAAATCAGTGTGCAAAAAAGGACTGGCATTTTTTTGACGACAATGGAATTTGCGAAATGCTGATTTCAATCGAAACTGTTGAAACTCCTGTAACATAAACTTGTTTGTCAATAGCTTGCCTCGATTCAAAGACTGACCATAAGCAGAGCAAGCTCTTGTGTATCGATTCAGTTGAGAGATATAAACAAGATATGCAGGTGATAATGGAATATATCTACATAAATATGGGAAGTTGACGATTGAGAACCTGAAATCATTCAATTTGTTATACAGATGAGTTGTCAGTTTGCCTTTAATGCATACTTTCAATAAAATAGCTAAGTGTGAAGCAAAAGCGGACGACTCTTTGATGTCTTCTATTTCGAGCTCACAAGGATATATCGAATCAACACATGAATGAAAGTTATTATTGTTAATAGACAAAACGTCGTCGATATATATAAATGTCGAATTGAAGGTCACAGCAAGATTATTTTCTTCTCACGTAGAAGTTTTTGAATCAATTCTGCTTCATATGAATATAGAGACAAGTCAGATAACAAAGGGCCATTATTCATACCCATGGAAATCCCAACGCACTGTTGGGAAACCTGATCACCAAATACCACAACGATGTTGTTAATGAGGAGCTCTAGCATATTCAATTCTTGATTTCATCTCCAGAGTACCCGTGCGTGGAATGATAGTTGTGTTTAACAAAGCAATTTCTTGGATGAATTATCACTAGATATGAATATCTCCGTTTCTATTTGTGTTAAGGAATTATATGTTGGGTCAAAAATTCTAGTTCTTAATTTATCGTGAGGACTGATCTTGTAAAATATTGAAAAGTAATATATTTTGATGTTATTGATTTGGGAAAATTTTGGTATTTCAAATTAAGTAAAGGATCGTTAGATTTTTTTTAGAATCCATATTTGATTAAAACCACTTCTGACAGATGTAGTCGCAAACTAAGTTTGTAGCTTCTCCTTCAGAGCTGTCAATGTGAGGAGCTTGGTAGATGACTTGCTTGATGAAGCAATCTATCTTTGTAAGGATTTTATGCAGTTTAGGAATCCAGTATAGCTATGGTAACTTATACTCATTGGACAATTCATTGGGATATTAAATTTGTCTAAAACTGAAGCATGCTTTGGAGGAATATCATCCTTTGATATATCAGTTGTAAGTACGATTACCAAAAAACAGGAACTAATACCAAGTTCGTGTAAAATACTGTTATTATAATTATGTTTACAAACAAAGATAATGTTGTTACAAGGTTTGTCAGCTGGATTCAAAACATATTCCTCGTGTAACCTATCTGACTCTTTCATCACTTCTGTTTTGCTAAACACAGAAGGATAAATGATACACACTCTTGTTTTAATATGTCTAATGTGAGATTTTAATAGTCATCTTATGCTTTTAATCAATTCTGACAATGTGTCAAGCTCTTTTTCATATTGAGCCCATCATTGGAAATTCCAAGTATAGACTACCTGTGGCTTCTCATATTCAGTATCAGGTGTGAATATCATGGGTCCTGAGAGATGACCTCCAAACGGATATCCCGTGTCACAGTAGGTGTGACAGACTAAAAAAAAAAACGTCACTGCTCAGTGACCTTAAGCGGCGGACATAGGTGTAAATTTGAAGCCCTTGGACGCGTTTGGTGAAATCTCCATATGAATTAAATATTTTCGAGGGGACGCTAAATAAAATAAAATCAATCAATCTATTTACCTGCAATGCAAAAAAGTTCATTGTCATACAAAGACGTTTGGAAGGGGACATGGTTATTGTACAAAAATGAAAGTAATGAGATCAACGAATACAGACTGTATTGAACAGCATTTCAACAATACTATTTCTGTGATACATTAGGAAGTAAGAATTCACAATCAGAATTTACAAATGTCAATGACTTCACAGTAATTAGATAACTGATGACATTAGTATATACATGAGAATTTGACGTTTCTGTTTCAGGAAAATTTAGACTATATTCTGTTGGTGAGATGAGGCGGATTTTCCTGAGCCATATGGGATAAGACAGTTTCCCTGTGACATGTATCGATCTTTTATCCACGATATACTTAATAAATCAACTTAATTCAGTAATTATATATCAATCTTCGTTATTTTCTTTCTTTAGTTACTTGTCTTGGAATGATATAACCACGGTAGATAATGGCGCATTTATTGGATTGACCAGCTTAAGGACACTGTAAGTATTTTATCACGATAATTAAAGCTCAATAATAGTTAATGCTGTATGCCTTGATTGAGTTCATTATTATATATCATATATTAGTATTACCTATCAACAATTTATAATGCCCATTCATATGTCAATTCAATATATTCCAGTGAACTCGAAATGAAAGATACCACATAATCGTCTTATTCTGTCTCATACTGCATATCTTAAAACAAGTTTGTCACAATAATTAAAACTCAGCAATAGTTCAGTTTGTATGCATTGAGGGAGTTAATAGACTAGCTAACGATGTAATGGTGTAAATGGCATAAGGGATATAGTGTTAGGACACATATGATTGATGAAATATCAATAACGCGAGCGTTGTGTTAAAGACTGTTGCTTGAAAAGTAAATATTTCCAGAAATCGTGAAGAGAACTGCTAGCATCCCGTAGTATACATGTCTACATAGGATTTATATCAGCGTTTGTAGCATTTCGACAATATTATTTTTTATGATATTTTAAGATACTATCAATAAAATAAATTTTGTTAAGTATAGAAAAAAGAACAGAGACTATTACAATTAACCGATAAAATGCCACTCTCAAGCAACAAAGGTATTTAATCAATAAGATATCAAGATTGGCTGAATTTCTACACGATCGATCCTTTTTGTGACATGCACTGGAGTTGACTGTCATTTCACACAGTAACAGTTTAATTATAATTAGCATATTTAGAACTCCTACATGATCAACATATTGTTAGCATTTAAAACCACCAAGAAAAGCATTTTTTTAAAAGAAAAAGCATACATGATAGAAGCGTAAAAGCAATTGTGATTTATACTCAAAACTCACAAATGTTAATGCTATGATGCAACTTTTAATCGTTTTTCGGCAATGTTTCTATTTTCTTCTGAAAATATGATACATACTAAACCTGCAACTTGAATCAGTGAAACATAGGTGAGTGCCATTTTTGCACAGTCAAAACACACACACACACACACACACACACACACACACACACACACACACACACACACACACACACATACGTGTAACGCGTGTCAAATGAACACCTTAACTTCCCACCTGCAACTGAACACTTCTACAGTTATTGGTATTTTAGTACGAAAATGTACTATTTGGTACTAAAAACAACATAGAAGACATTGCTACGGTCGAAATTTGTGAAATATCGTTTTATTCACTCCTTGAATTTTTGCTTATCAAGTGAACACTTTCCTTTACACACGGTCAATTGAACACTTTCCTTTACACACGGGCAATTGAACACTTTCCTTTACACACGGGCAATTGAACACTTTCCTTTACATACGGGCAATTGAGCACTTTCCTTCACACACGGGCAATTGAACACTTTCCTTTACACACAGGCAATTGAACACTTTCCTTTACACACAGGCAATTGAACACTTTCCTTTACACACGGTCAATTGAACACTTTCCTTTACACACAGGCAATTGAACACTCTGACACACACGGGCAAATGAACACTCTGACACACACGTGTAATTGAACACTCTGACGCACATGGCCAATTAAATACTCTGATACACGCAGCCAGTTAAACACTCTGATACACACGGGCAATCAAACACTCTGAAACATCCAAACAATCATTCTCACCACGCTAAATAAATAAGGCTAAATCTCTAAAGCTTACAAAAAAGCGTGAAACGATGATATAAATCGAAATTGGGATGGGATAGACAGGGAATCCACACATTTCGTTGAAATTATCGCCGTAAGAAAATTAAAAAAAGGGGGGAGGGGTAGTATTGATTGGATGATTGATTGTATATTTTACGTCCCGTCGAGAATATTTTATTCATATTGAGACGTAACCAGCTTTAAGCGGAGTACCACGAATTTAGACCTATGCAATGTATCCTCAGGGTTCAGGGTCGTAGCAGTGAGGGTTCTTTGAAATATCGTGCCAACACCTACTACATGTACGACAAGGGATATACGTTTATAAGGTCACATCCAAAAGATCCGTGGTTCTCACTTCTAAATGTCGAGCGTTTGGCGAAGGGCAATTTTAACGTCTTAGGTTTGACGCATGAACGATGCTTGAACTCACGACCTCCCGGTTACGAAGCGAACGCTCTACCATTGAGCTACCGCGACCGGTCGGGGGAAGGGGTAGTAGTGTCCATAATGATGACTTTTAATGTAATAATAACTTATGATAATCATCATTATTATATATATATATATATATATATATATATATATATATATATATATATATATATAATTCAATAAAAAAAATAGGAAAATATACAGTTCCAAAATATATTTAAATCACTAGCGCTTTCTGGATTTTAACATCCATCCTCAGGTGAATACAAATTTTAAATAATGAATACAAAGTTGTTTATCTTAGAGACGTCTATTGTGACGTCATGACGTCATGATAGTCTTTGCGAGGAGGGAATACATACATGACGTCATAATACAAAAAATTCGGGAAAGGTGACTTGGACAAAATAAGCATGAACATTAACATGATAAAATTTGATGAATTAAGAGGTTTAACAATCAGAATTGATTAAAGTTTGTTTAGTTTAGGAGAAAACAGTTTAATGAAATAATTTTCTTTAGCAAGTCTCATGGATGTTGATTCTGTTTTAAGTTTATAAAATGGAAATACGCTGTAGTTGCCTCTAGCACAGTTGTCAAAGTGTTCGCTGCATGGGGTATTTCTTGTACTGGGATCGTTAATTTGTTGGCGATGGACACGCATCCTCGCTGTTAGTTGTGTTCCGGTTTGTCCAATATATTCCTCGCCACACCCATTGCAAATAATGCAGTATAGTAAGTTTTTCGACTTGCATGACATGTTATCATTTACAGTAAAATATTTTCCGCATTTAAAAGTAATAGAAGGTCCTGTTTTTAGGAAGGGACATGTACCACACCTTGAATCACCACATGTAGAAACTGCGTATTTTTCAGGCGTTGAATTGAATTTGGCTTTTGTTAATAATTTTTTCAAGTTGGATGGTTGTCTTTGGCTGTGAAGTAGGTCGGATTTGGGAATAATTTTTTGAAGTTCTAAATCACGCTCGATAACTGTAAAATTCTTCTTAGCTTCCTGAAAGATATTTATATGTTTTGGGTTGTAAGTTGTTATAAATGGTATTAGGAAAGGATCGTGTTCTTTTTCTCTTGTTGTTCTAAGTGTATGCTGTGGAATTTTCTTTGCTTCATTTATGGCTGAAAGAATGAGTGTTTCCGGATAATTCTGCGCAGTAAGAAATATTTTCAATTCTGCCAGTCTTTGGTCTTTAGTATTTTCATCTTTAACAATAGTGCAAATCCTTCTGGCCAAATTGTACGGGATATTCCTTTTAGTGTGTGTAGGATGACATGATTTGAAATTCAAATATTGGTGTGTGTCCGTCTTTTTGTAAAATATATCAGTTAGGATGTTGGTTTCATGTTTTTTCACCTTGATGTCCAAAAAGGGAATCGAAGTATCACTGTATTCCATGGTAAACTGGATATTTGGATTGAGCGTATTCAACAAATTGTGAAACTTGATCAGGTCTTCTTTGGATTTTTCCCAAAATATAAAACAGTCATCTAGATATCTTTTCCATGAATTTCTCAGATTTTATCCAAGCTCTTGACTCATTTCCTCATCGACTTTTCGATATAACATTTCTTCGAAATATCCCATTACTAAAATGCTGTATGCAGGGGCCATTTTAGTTTTCATAGCTGTTCCTTTGATTTGTTTGTAGAATTCGCCATCAAAATGAAATGTGTTGTTTTCCAAAATGAATTTTATGGAATCTATAATAAATTCCATTGAGAAATTTCTTGGGATAAGTTCCGGGTGTTTTTCTATCCAAAAAGTTATAGCCTCTATTCTTAACGATCCCAGTACAAGAAATACCCCATGCAGCGAACACTTTGACAACTGTGCTAGAGGCAACTACAGCGTATTTCCATTTTATAAACTTAAAACAGAATCAACATCCATGAGATTTGCTAAAGAAAATTATTTCATTAAACTGTTTTCTCCTAAACTAAACAAACTTTAATCAATTCTGATTGTTAAACCTCTTAATTCATCAACTTTTATCATGTTAATGTTCATGCTTATTTTGTCCAAGTCACCTTTCCCGAATTTTTTGTATTATGACGTCATGTATGTATTCCCTCCTCGCAAAGACTATCATGACGTCATGACGTCACAATAGACGTCTCTAAGATAAACAACTTTGTATTCATTATTTAAAATTTGTATTCACCTGAGGATGGATGTTAAAATCCAGAAAGCGCTAGTGATTTAAATATTTTGGAACTGTATATTTTCCTGATT
The DNA here is from genome assembly GCF_947568905.1 of Ostrea edulis. Classification (NCBI taxonomy): domain Eukaryota; kingdom Metazoa; phylum Mollusca; class Bivalvia; order Ostreida; family Ostreidae; genus Ostrea; species Ostrea edulis. The sequence goes on along the minus strand of NC_079171.1, from coordinate 11,732,580 downwards.
TTTTTATTGAATTATTTTGACTGTGTGATATCAACTCTTTCTATTTGGATTACACATATATATATATATATATACTTCGATGATTATAGACTCCCTCGTTTGCCAATGCATGCTGTACGGGCCAGACTCTGTAGTAATTCGACCCAAAAAGTATGATAAATAAAATCAAAATTCTGTAATACAGTGCATAAAGGATCTAAAACAAGTATTCATAATTATATACACTTTTTGTATCACTTTAAGTGTTTTGTTGACTTTTGACATGAATAAAAATTAGATATCTTTGTAAAGAAATGTTACGCGATATCTTAATTCCACTCTAAAAGGGAACATTTTCATGAACATTCTGTTTATATATGCAACTACATAGATGTGACCTTACAGAAAACTTTAATCAAACGTTGCAAAAACGATAAATTCTTTGAAAATCCGGTTTATAACACCAGTTTATATAACATAACTTCAGAATCAGGATTTGTTCCCGGTTCCTTTATATACTGTTACAAAAATATCTACATGTTTATGATATGTACATGCACATTATGCCAATTTTGACTATCATCTCACCTTGAAATATGAGGACAAAATTGTAATAGAGAACCCCCAAAAATCACGATTTTCCTTCATCTTAGATATTTTTGTTTAGAGATTTCGTGCTTTAGGCACTCATTACGCCCGTTCCTAAACGTGTTACGTGTTGGACACCCCCCCTCCTCATTAACCACGTCTGAAACACACCGACAATTGAACCTGGTACATTGCGCATAAATTGAACTATTATAACGAAAGGTAAAATTCAAGTTACATATTTGTAAGTTTTATTGATGAACTTAGTCCAGTCTCGAAAGGCAAGTAGAGATTTAAAACATTCCCTGAACATCGGCAATTCGCGAATTCGAATGAGAAATAATCTCCCTCATAAAAGTGATTTGGACCCCCACTCCTTTCCCTGCCGATCTGAGGACAGAGATGACCAATTGCAAATTCAAGGGAATATATTATCTTCTGTTTTTGTTCAAAAACTGGACGTGTCCTCTCATGACCTTTATAATACAAATTCACCAGGTTGATTTTTAAAATCTTATTAATGTTTTACATAAGCTCAAATTGAAGTCCAATAATATATGCGCATCAAATCAATTATCGTTCTCATTAATTCAATTGATGCGCACATCCATGTGGTGGAAATATTGCTCGCAAAAATTAATTTAGAGCTCTGTATGAATGACTTGATTATCTCTTTTAATTCAATGGAGGATCTTTTTAATTATATATACAAGGCTATTTCATAAGCAATTAATGCGCGCATCATTTTTTTTTAAAAGAACAACAATTCAATTAAAGAAATCATTCAATTGTGGATATCTTGAATTGAAGATTATATCTCAATTAGATAATCTCTGTAAAATAATTATTCCACGCATCAATTTAATTAATAATATCATTTATTCAATAGAAGAGAGCAATAATTCAATTATTGTGCACATTAAGTGATGTTAGCATTAATGAATTATTGCTCTCTTCAATTGAATTGTAGCATGCATTAATTCTATTGTTGGTATCATTAAATTATAATTCAGTTGAGGAGAGCAACAATTAAATTATTGCGTGCATCAATTCAGCAGAATAAATAATGATATCAATAATTCAATTCATGCTCGTAATATATATATAATGCAAAATTGAAGATATTAATTATTTGAAGAGATCTTTGATTGCAATGTTGCGTGCATGAAATGAATTGATAATATCTTCAAATAATTAAAGATATCTTCAAATATTTGAGTTTGTTAATTTGGGGCTCCATAGATCTAAAACTATTCCTAGTGGATTCTGGTCTTTCTGACTCGAGACATCATAACAGCTCTTGCCACAAATGCATCTCACCATACAAGTGATAAAAACACACTTGAATATGTTGCAGAAAAATAAAGATCAGGTGGGTCGCATATACCTATAGCCACCTCTCTTTTAATTTCTTCATAGGATTCATATACTTAAAGGGATTTTTCTCCTTGAAAAGGTGATATTTAAAAATATGTCACTTTTTAAGGAATTTTATAATCCCCCAATAGTATGTACCGGGGTAATTTCTAAACTGTTTGGTGAAAATGTTGACAATTAAGAATCAGTTACTGGTTATCCATGTGGAATTTAGCTATCCCATATGAATAAACTCTTGATTATTTTACTACTATGTACCATATTAACCAATTTCGGAAATAATTCCTTATTTCTCTTAAATTTTGATTTGATATAAAGAGCAAACTGAAATGATAAACCAAAGTTCACATTGAACACCAGTGAGGCAATTGTATACAAATATCAAATTCATATATTACAGAATTCATTAAGATATTTGAATTATTCTAATCTTTTAATGTTCCATGGTAGCAATGAAAACAGCAGGTCTTTTATTCTCAGTCATATATTTTATTATATTACAGGAGATGTTATATGTACAATTAGTATATATATATATATATATATATATATATATATATATATATATATATATATTATATATGTAATTGCATGTGCCAAAAAAATGTATACATACATGAGTAATTCAACCACAGACATATCAATAAATTTGCATTTAATACATTGAATGTTATCCTTTGATTAAATAATCAACACAGATGGATCCATATGATAATACATGTATTTTTAAAAGAAAAAAAAGAGTTCCATTTCTCACACAAACAATATCTGTACAAATATCAAAATCAACAAGAGACCCAGGGGCCACATCGCTCACCTGAGTCACCTTGGCCCTGCTGTTTTGATTTTTAAATGCTATTTTATCAATCTTTATTCTCATGAATAATGTGACCCAAACCTACCTCTAAAGAACACAACATTACTAAAATGAAATCATATAACACAAAGATATGACAAGCATGATATTGCTGTTCTGGATAAGACCAAGGTATGAAGTCATAGGTCTTGGAATGATATGAAAGACCTTGCCATAAGTAATCTATATACAATACATGAAAACCCTATCTAAAATAGTCCTGGATATACTTAATAAGTTATACTTTCTTAAAAGTAGGTCAAACTCAGAGTTCAGGGTCACAAGGTCAAAGAACATAATATGATTGATTGTTTTAGCTGTTTTCCGCCACACTCAACAATTTTTCAGTTATCTGGTGGTGCCCAGTTTTTATTGGTGGAAGAGAGAACCCAGATACAATGTACCTGGGAAGAGACCACTGACCTTCCGAGAGTAAACTGGGAAACTTTCTCACTTACCGGTGCAAGCAGGATTCGAACCCACGCCAACCACTGAAGAGACATTATTTGTCGAAATGCGCATCTGGTGCATCAAAATTGGTACTGTATAAGTTTTACCGTAAACACAATGTAGTTCAGGACACACTAAATAGGTCAGATTTGTTTTGCCATAAAAAATTGTAAATACAAGATATGAAAGCTCTAGCTTAAATAGTTCAAAATATATCTTTAAAGATTTTTCCTTTAAATATATCAGCATATAAAACTTTGATCCCCTATTGTTACCACACCATACCTCCCGGGAAATGATTTTAACAAACTTGAATATGCACTATGTCAGGAAGGTTTAATATAAATTTGTGTGCTTCATACTAAATTTCAAATGAATTCTGTTATTCGAATCGTAGATTGATCGCTGTTCGTTATCTTCACCTTTCAGTTATATAATTTAGTTAAAAATATTCAATTGTTAACATCGACGGACTACAACGGACACAGACCAATAGCAATATGTCATCTGAGTTTACTCAAGTGACCTAAACTTGTATAATTTTTCTAAAGCTTTTGAAAATTGATAATGCAATTGAAGCCTAGTCTGATCCCTTACACTCCATTTCAATAGTTAAGCGTAAAAACAGACTGGAGTGGATGGGGACCAAACTTAAGAAAGCTGTGAGATTAGTTCAATATTCAAACCTACATTTTTTTTTAATAATAAGTATTTAACCCAACTGGGATGATTTCATCCAAAATATTTCACTAAAAATATTTGTGGGGATATTACTTCACACAGACATTATGTTTCAAAATGAGTACGAGTATGGAAATGAACTGGGGTTCAAATTGACTGGCTACGTATACCTAACATGACTACATCAACAAAGAAAATCACTTGAAGCTGTGAGTTTTTAGGTTATATGTGGGTTTAAGGAATATTTGAAAGTATGCTTGGAAACAAGTATAGTGGGAAAATATGTTAGGAATTATTTAATATTAAATTCATGAGACAGCGATGCAGGAATGCAGTGATAGAGGGACTAAACCATGCACTTTTTTTCTGTGCCGTAAATTGAAGATTTTTAATAAGGGGTTCATCTGTAGCTCTAGCGCTCTGACTTGCCCCAATATCTTCTCAAAGAGCTACGATTTTGGGTTTAGTTCTGCATCTAGTTTTTTAGGAGAAGATTTTAAAAGATTTTCCTTGTATATATTTCACATATAAAACTTAGATCCCCTATTGTGACCCCACTCTACCCTTGTGAGCCATGACCTTTAACAAACTTGAATCTGTACTATATATGAATGTAAAACTTTGATCCTCGATTGTGACCTCACCCTACCCCGGATACCGTGATTTGCACAAAACAGGAACCTTTTATGTGAATTCAACTTTCCTGGTCCAGTGGTTCTTGAAAAGGTTTTTTTAAATGACCCCACCCTATTTTTGCATACCCTTTAACTATTGATGATGCATACCAAGTTTGATTGAAACTGGCCCAGTGGTTCACTCTGGAGAAGAAAATGAAAATGTGAAAAGTTTACAGAGAGACAGACGACAGGCAAAGGTGATCAGAAAAGCTCATTTGAGCCTTTGGCTCAGGTGAGCTAAAAAAGTATATAAACATGTTCAATGTTAAACCTGTTTGTTGTATTGCTTAACAGCTCCATTGCCAGCATCTACCCTTACTGAGCTTACTGTGTCAGACCTTGATATCATCATCATCACTCATTTTGACTATCCAGGCCAAATTAATCTTTTTGCAAGGGTGAGGCCTGGCTGTCCTGTCGAGGTTGAAGTTTGTACTTCCACACTTGGCGACCCAGTGGATTGATCCTATCCAATCCTCTAAACTCTAGGTCTCGTTTTAGGATCTCATCCCATGTCAGCTTTGGTCTACCTGTGAAGTTTTTTTCTGTTGATCATGATGCATAACATTCTGACAAATCTGCAAAAATATTTAGAGAAGTGATTAGTAAAAGGTCTTCGTAAAAGGTAGCAAGAAATGTACAATTAGATAAAAATCATAATTTCTATTTCTACAAAGTAAGTGTTTATCAAATGATCAGCTGTAAATATTAATTTGCATATCAATTATCATTTTTAAAGATTCAAAGTGATACAGATATCATAAACATTTTATGACAAATATATCATAACTTCAGATTGTTTTTATGAAAAACAAATGTATCCCCAGCTCCCCAAATTGGAAGTGCTCCAAATGAAACCTCCAATCCCTTAATGTACTGCATGGTATGGAAGATAAAGCATGAGCAGGACCATAGACATTATGAACTCCAATAATTAAGCCACATAGGAGAAGGGTTCACAAACTATTTTACACCCTCCACCCCTACAATCCACTATATTAGGGACAACATTTGGATCTTTGATCTGTCCCTGTAATATGCACATCGCAAATGGCATTGAAGTATTCTACAAAATTTCAAGTCTATCGGATAAGCCGTATAGGAGAAGTATTCACAAGCTATTTTAACATCCTCCACACCTCTCAGATCTACTATTAACTTTTTGAAAAATAATTGGACCCTCCTGTCCCGACAATATGCACATCTACAAATGGCAATGAAGCATTGTACAAAGTTTCAAATCTATCCAATAAGCCATATAGGAGAAGTGTTGACAAGGTATTTTACATCCTCCAACCCTCTTAGATCTACTATTAACTTTTAGGAAAATAATTGGATCCTTCCGTCCCACCAATATACACATCTACAAATGGCAATGAAGCATTGTACAAAGTTTCAAGTCTATCCGATAAGCCATATAGGAGAAGTGTTCACAAGATTTTGTGGCAGACGGACAGAAAGTACAAAAACAATATATCTCCCCTGAAAGAGGGGAGATATAATTACAGTACTGCAGCAATATTTTCATTGTATTTCAGTTGGAGGCTGTCAAAATACAAATTATCAATATACTCTTAAGGTGCAAATCAAAACTTGTATATATATACCTTTTCTCAATACATTTTAATGAGTCTTATTTCATATCTAGTGGACTCTCTTGAGGACTGGCTCATTTTGCTGGGAATATGGGCATCTAGCTATACTGGTGCCATGCTCTTTTTAATGAATATTGTATTTTCTAGGTTATGTCAAAGCCACTTTTTCTCTTTGATGCAAAATTATGTTTGACTGAAATTAAAGTGAAGGTTATTTAACAAGAAATCTAGTAGACACATTCAAGCAATACCTGTTCCCTACCACTACTAACTATATATTTATTCAACATATGTTCAAATTCAATGGAACCACTGGACTTCATATACTATTTTGTCAAAATGCACAGTATTAATGAAGAGGGTGTTACAACTTACATATACCAGACGTATCATCAATGTTCTACCTAATATATTAATATCTGCTCTAGAACCTGATTTTCATGCACCCATGTTATGATGGACTGTATTATGGTATTTATCAAGCTTTTTCATCTGTCTGTTAGCTTTTTTAAAAATTCAAAATCTTAGTTTATCAATCCTTATACCCACTCAGGTGATCTAATCAGTAATTAAAACAACTGATTAATCTTTTTGAACATCATATCTAGCAAAGACACTTACGTACATATGTAACTTTAAAATGATACTTATGCCTTGTTCAAACAGCGGTTTTAATGCATATTTTGAATTAAAATTTTCAAACTTTAATGCGCATCAAATATACTTCGCAGAATAGATATATACCCCTGAATAATGACAAATTTGGGTCACATGCATCATACCCCTGGTTAGCTATAGATTTATATTTATGCTAATTTTGATTGAAAAACTAATTTTAAAAAACTTAATTGATCGCTAAAAATAGTGAACATTAAGTCATTAGAAAATGCCAGATGTAGATATGTGCTCTGCAGAGACATACTGGGTCATATATGCATAAAGAAGAAAAAAACTATAAAACAATTCTCTTTGATCCACTGTAGGAAAATATTCGATCCCTGGGTCAGAAGAACGTGAACAACATTAAATGATAATGAAGTATTGTACACAATGGCCTTCATTTTTGCAGTTACTGCCATTACACCGGAAGTAGGGGGCATGCTTACTGATGGGGTCCCCCCCCCAATTGTGGACCCATCCTACCCCCGGGGGTCATGATTTGAACAAACTTGAATCTGCACTATGTCAGAAAGTTTTCATGTAAAAATCAGTTTTTCTGGCTCAGTGGTTCTTGAGAAGATGTTTAAAGATTTTTCATATATATTTGTATGTAAAACTTTGATCCCCTATTGTGGCCACATCCAACCCCCGGGGCCCATGATTTGAACAAACTTGAATCTGCATTATGTCAGGAAGCTTTCATGTAAATCTCAGGCCATCATTAAAAATATTTGTGTTTGATGTACTCCGACTCACATTTTTCAAGGTGGGTCGGTAGGTAGGTTTTTTTTTTTTTGGTTTTTTTTAACGTCATGAAAATTTGTAATATTTTCTTTTAGAATAAGGAGAATTTTCTATTTTTCAAGGGACCCCCCCCCCCCCAAAAAAAGTTTTAAATTGCTGGAAAAAATGGTCGGGTAGGAGCAAATTTGATTGGTCGGTCGGAGTACATCAAACAAATCAATTTTTATTTTTGGCCTCAGCTTTTCTGGCTTAGTGGTTCTTGAGAAGAAGATTTTTAAAGTTTTTCCGTATATATTTGTATGTAAAACTTTGATCCCCCTTGTGGCCCATTCCTACCCCCTGGGGCCATGATTTGAGCAAACTTGAATCTGCAATATGTCAGGAAGCTTTCAGGTAAATTTCAGCTCTTCTGGCCCAGTGGTTCTTGAGAAGAAGATTTTTAAATATTTGTGTGATTATCTCCCCTTTGAAAGGGACATGGCCCTTCATTTAAACAAACTTGAAAGCCCTTCACCCAAGGATGCTTTTGGCCAAGTTTGGTTGAAATTGGCCCAGTGGTTCTGGAGAAGAAGTTGAAAATGTGAAAAGTTTACAGACGGACAGACAGACAGACGACAGACAAAATGTGATCAGAAAAACTCACTTGAACCTTTGGTTCAGGTGAGCTAAAAATCAATTAAAATATGCAAATTCATTTTTGGGTTGAATGGATTAATTGTTACACAAATTTACTACATGTATATGTGTCTATAGTTTACAAATCATTACATTTTGCTAAATGATATAATTATTCTACATATATCATCTAAGATTTTAATTATACAAAATAAGATCATATAAAATCTGTAAATAAATTATGGATCAACAAAATTGTTAAATACTAAGATCTGCTTTCATATTTACTGTACTTAAGGCCACATAGAATTTCATATTTACAGATTCACGCCCACCCCTCTCAAAATTATCCACCCCATTGTTTTTATTCTACCTTTTTTTTTTAAAAAAGAAGTTGAGAACAAATATTTGGCTTGTATATCAAACATTTAGAGCATTTCAATGACTGACCCTAACATTTTGGCATGTTGTGGTTATATTTGACATGTTTCTATTATAAGGGTACCCAAAGATGTGGTAGTTGTGAAGGACTGTTGCAGTGTGATATGCATTTGGTCAAGTGACTGCACATGTATGCCTTGTTAAAATTGATTAATAGAGATGCTATTGAATGTGAAAGTATGCGATACCATGCCATTTTCCAATTCTGTGTTTGGAACTTTTATTATTGAGTGTGCGTGTCTTAGACTAGAAGAAGATGATGGCAAACTGAATTGAATAATGTTAAGCAAAAGAACTACAGTACAGTGACTGTTGCTTTGTGGTACAATGATGGTAATTATGACTCATTAATTAGCGGATACGGCAATGGCATATCCTGATCCTGCATAAACTGCATATTCAAACAAGAGGCCCATGGGCCACATCGCTCACCTGATTCACCTTGGCCCAAATTTAAAGATTTGTTCTACATATTCGCTTCTAAAACTTTGATCCCTATTTAAGTATTGTGGCCCAACCTACTCACGGGGCCATGATTTCTCCTACCTAAAATCTAACTCCAAAAAACCCCACACAAACATAGCTTGTAAAGGGGATAGGAGGACGTGCCTGGTGTTTAATAATTCAATGTGTACAGGCATTAGAAAAATGTGTATATGCAAAAACATACTTTAAATTGTATGCAAAATGATACCCATGTCTAGTCCTATTATAACATTGGAAGGAAAATTTGATCTGGCCACCATTGCTACACGACATTTTAAGTTACCAAAAATAAAAAAATTACATATGAACACCTAGGCTGTGTCAAGCTGAGTGAGCAAGTTTGTGCAGAACGAACAAAAATTACACCAAACACAGCGACACCTTTTCGAAAGTTTATTTTTACAAACTTGAATCTGCACTACAGAGCTGTATGTCAGGAAGCTTTCATGTAAATTATGTAAACTGCTCTGGCCTAATGGCTCTTGAGAAGAAGATTTTTATGGCCCCATTCTACCCCAGGGGGTCATGATTTTAACAAACCTGAATCTGCACTATGTCAGGAAGTTTTTATGTAAATTTGTACTTTCCTAGCCCAGTGTTTCTTGAGAAGATGATTTTTAAAGATTTTCCCTTTATATTTGTATGTAAAATATTTCATCCCCTATTGTGGCCCCATCCTACCTATGGGGGTCATGATTTGAATAAACTTCAATCTACACTATGTCAGGAAGCTTTCATGTAAATTTCAGCTCTTCTGGCCCAGTGGTTCTTTAGGAGAAAATTTATAAATAACCCAACCCTATTTTTGCAATTTTGTAATTGTATCTTCCCTTTGAAAGGGGGTGTGGCCCTTTATTTGAACAAACTTGAAAGCCCTTCACAAAGGATGTTTTTTGGCAAGTTTGGTTGAAATTGGCCCAGTGGTTCTTGAGAAGAAGTCAGAAATGTGAAAGTTTACAGACAGACGGACAACAGGGGATTGGAAAAGCTCATTTAAACTTTCAGCTCAGGTGAGCTAAAAATTACTATTATTCAAAAAAGCGCAAAAGAATGTTCAACTTCAGTGTTACATGAAAATGTACTTCAAAATCACTTAAAAACAGTTATAATATTGCTGTATGAAAATTTTCTGTCCAAAGAAAACAATGTAAAAAAAAATATGAAGTAATCTACACTCTACAGCAACATGCAAGTATAATAAAAGGGAAATATATATTCTGAAAAATAAAAAATACACCACCTGCCCCATTTTTTTTCCAAGCAAGGATGGAAATCTAAAAAATAATTTTATGACTATGTGGCCTAAAATATTTTGTATACTTACTAATTTCAAAACTCGAAAAGGAAATGTTATCCATGTGAAGCACTCTGTTCATCCTCTGGGGAAGACAATCTTTGATTTGCAGTTTGTGTCATGACTACACCATGATATCTTCTAATCTCGTCATACTATCAGAAAGTAGTTTTGGCAGTTGGCAAGTGTATCAATGGTGTAACTTCTTCATGATCAGATCTTCTATACTGTGTCATATTCAGCATAAAGTAACAAGGGCTATCATCTAGTTCTGAGGTACTGAGGAAGGGCTGTTTTTCTCAACACAGCCTTTCTTCTGGTATTCTTAGGGATACTTTATTCATCTTTTAATTACATTTCCTTCTTGGAGATTAAAATTTGAAGACCACTGAAAGAAAAAGAAGTGATTTAATGAGTTCCATGTACAACTGTAGTTTATCGAATGTGCTGACCAGAATATTATCTAACTGTAGCCCCCCTTCCCGATCAAGCATGCAATGTCATACATGTATCTGAAATCAATACTTATAAAAATTAATTAAAATGTTCAAATCTACAATCTTGTTACACATCTCCTATATTTTTTACTTATCATAACTTTGAATTTTTAATAAGTGTGTCCTTTTGTCCACAAACTTTAACAACCCCTCATAAACAATTTACAAATATGATATCAGAAATAATAATCTAAAAACATTATCCTGTTGTTCATAGATGCCATCAACACTAAGAGTTTAACAAAAGCTCTCCTGACATTTTTCCCATTCTGAAAGAAATGATGTGCTTATATCCTCAAAGGCAGGGGGTTACCCAGAATTGTGTCTAGAGAGAGGAATAATATTTATGGAATTAACCAAAAAATTAGTTATAATTTTTTAAAATTTTTAGCTATGAATTCATGTTAAAAAATTGGTAGCTCAGTGGTAACAGAGCATTTGCTTCATGATGAAGAAATCATGGTTTCGAGCCATGCTAATGTACTTTATTTAGGGTGTAAATGTAGGTAGTGAGGTGAATGCTCCATCGTCATATTTAGCATTCAAAAGAGAAAGTTGCTGGTCTTTCAGATGAGACCTTTAAACACCACATGCATGCGTCTAAATGTGTCGCACTTCATATTACTAAAATATTCTCTACAGGTATTATACTAAAATCAAACAAACACATATAATCATATACATGTTAAAAATCTTAATTTTAGAAATTTCTTCTTCTGACAAAATGATGCGCAAGCATATAAATGGAAGCTATGCCACTATATGTCATGACACTGTACAGCTTGATCAGTTTATACATCACATAAACAATCACAGATGTAAACAATCAAGAAAAACTCAGCACACAACATCATCCCTTAATTTTGTATTGTAGCTGAAGATCATTCTTCCAAGATCGAAATGCAGCTTGGAAATGATTAGCGAGGGTTCAATTATTCTTAAAAAGTAGATTGAAAGCAAAAGGTAACTGCAAAAGTTACCAGGAGACAATAATCCATACATCGTTCGAATTTCCTCCACTGCCACCTAAAGTGCACGTGTAAACCACGCGTGTGACACCACAGCCCGACAGGCTACATTGTAAACAAGTAAAACGCATTCAGAGTAATAGTTTTACATATCATATTCTGTTTGGTTTATAGTCTTAGTAGTTACATACCTATGCGGTACGCCTGTACCATGTACGTACTGCAAGCAGCGCGGCGTAATGTACATTTGCTTCCTCAGGGATTTCAACCCGGACAAAGTGGAACATGCCAATCCGAATACATATACATCTTTCTTTTTTCTTTTTGCATTTTTATTTATTTATCTATTTGGAAAAAACTTCAAAGTAGGGAGACAGATGTAAAGGGGTATACGTTCCAATCATCCAAAAAATGTGCCGTGTGGGGGGTGGGTGGGGTAGGGGGGTTGATTCCTAAGGACCTGGCGCAAATCTTTTTGTGAAATTATATCCAAAATCAATATGAATTCTTAGTATACAGAGTACATTAACTGCAAAGATTATATTTCAAAAAGAAAAAAAAAACCAAACAGTTCACGCAGATTTATCACTTTTATCATCGAAATTTTCAGTAATTAACTCGGGTACTCTGTCGCTTGTACATAACACGATCGGTATGAAACACCATTTAATCAGTCTATGTAATAAAAAACCCATTGATAATATGCAAAAAAATTCTTTCAACCGTGTTTACTTACCTCAGATGGGCCAACTTCTTTCCCTGGAAAACCCCATTATGATGATATCACAAATGACGTCATTTAAAACAGAGCATGCGCACTTCGAAAGTGTGTAAGCCATGCTCGTAAGGAAAAAAGATGGACGAGTGCTAAATCTTTACACACTTGTTACACACATCTCATAAATCCTGTTAAGTAAACACTTCAGGATTTTGATGGTAGATGACCTATTTAATGATTTTATGCTGATTTTTATAAAAATCCAACTGAACACCACCATTTCCGTGTTCCTTTGGCCGACCCCGTGTTGATTTACACGTGTGCCTTCTTATTCACTGGTTCAATTGACAGGGCTTAGAAACACACACACACACACACACACACACACACACACACACACACACACACACACACACACACACACACACACACACACACACATACGTGTAACGCGTGTCAAATGAACACCTTAACTTCCCACCTGCAACTGAACACTTCTACAGTTATTCGTATTTTAGTACGAAAATTTACTATTTGGTACTAAAAACAACATAGAAGACATTGCTGCGGTCGAAATTTGTGAAATATCGTTTTATTCACTCCTTGAATTTTTGCTTATCAAGTGAACACTTTCCTTTACACACGGTCAATTGAACACTTTCCTTTACACACAGGCAATTGAACACTTTCCTTTACACACGGGCAATTGAACACTTTCCTTTACACACGGGCAATTGAACACTTTCCTTTACACACAGGCAATTGAACACTTTCCTTTACACACAGGCAATTGAACACATTCCTTTACACACGGTCAATTGAACACTTTCCTTTACACACAGGCAATTGAACACTCTGGCACACACGGGCAAATGAACACTCTGACACACACGTGTAATTGAACACTCTGACGCACATGGCCAATTAAATACTCTGATACACGCAGCCAGCTAAACACTCTGATACACACGGGCAATCAAACACTCTGAAACATCCAAACAATCATTCTCACCACGCTAAATAAATAAGGCCAAATCTCTAAAGCTTACAAAAAAGCGTGAAACGATGACATAAATCGAAATTGGGATGGGATAGACAGGGAATCCACACATTTTGTTGAAATTATCGCCGCAAGAAAATAAAAAATAAAGGGGGGGGGTAGTATTGATTGGATGATTGATTATATATTTTACGTCCCGTCGAGAATATTTTATTCATATTGAGACGTAACCAGCTTTAAGCGGAGTACCACGAATTTAGACCTATCCAATGTATCCATAGGGTTCAGGGTCGTAGCAGTGAGGGTTCTTTGAAATATCGTGCCAACACCTACTACATGTACGACAAGGGATATACGTTTATAAGGTCACATCCAAAAGATCCGTGATTCTCACTTCTAAATGTCGAGCGTTTGGCAAAGGAGCAATTAACACTACCAATTTTAACGTCTTAGGTTTGACGCATGAACGATGCTTGAACTCACGACCTCCCGGTTACGAAGCGAACGCTAGATACCATTGAGCTACCGCGACCGGTCGGGGGGAGGGGTAGTAGTGTCCATAATAATGACTTTTAATGTAATAATAACTTATGATAATCATCATTATTATATATATATATATATATATATACTTCTATGATTATAGACTCCCTTGTTTGCCAATGCATGCTGTACGGGCCAGACTCTGTAGTAATTCGACCAAAAAGTATGATAAATAAAATCAAAATTCTGTAATACAGTGCCTAAAGGATCTAAAACAAGTATTCATAATTATATACATTTTTTGTATCACTTTAAGTTTTTTGTTGACTTTTGACATGAATAAAAATTAGATATCTTTGTAAAGAAATGTTACGCGATATCTTAATTCCACTCTAAAAGGGAAGATTTTCATGAACATTCTGTTTATATATGTAACTACATAGATGTGACCTTACAGAAAACTTTAATCAAACGTTGCAAAAACCTAAATTCTTTGAAAATCTGGTTTATAACACCAGTTTATATAACATAACTTCAGAATCAGGATTTGTTTCCGGTTCCTTTACATACTGTTACAAAAATATCTACATGTTTATGATATGTACATGCACATTATGTCAATTTTGACTATCATCTCACCTTGAAATATGAGGACAAAATTGTAATAGAGAACCCCCAAAAATCACGATTTTGCTTCATCTTAGATATTTTTGTTTAGAGATGTCGTGCCTTTGGCACTCATTACGCCCTTCCCTAAACGTGTTACGTGTTGGACACCCCCCCCCCTCCCTCATTAACCACGTCTGAAACACACCGACAATTGAACCTGTTACACTGCGCATAAATTGAACTATTATAACGAAAGGTAAAATTCAAGTTACATATTTGTAAGTTTTATTGATGAACTTAGTTCAGTCTCGAAAGGCAAGTAGAGATTTAAAACATTCCCTGAACATTGGCAATTCGCGCCTTCGAATGAGAAATAATCTCCCTCATAAAAGTGATTTGGACCCCCACTCCTTTCCCTACCGATCTGAGGACAGAGATGACCAATTGCAAATTCAAGGGAATATATTACCTTTTGTTTTTGTTCAAAAACTGGACGTGTCCTCTCATGACCTTTATAATACAAATTCACCAGGTTGATTTTTAAAATCTTATTAATGTTTTACATAAGCTCAAATTGAAGTCCAATAATATATGCGCATCAAATCAATTATCGTTCTCATTAATTCAATTGATGCGCACATCCATGTGGTGGAAATATTGCTCGCAAAAATTAATTTAGAGCTCTGTATGAATGACTTGATTATCTCTTTTAATTCAATGGAGGATCTGTTTAATTATATATACAAGGCTATTTCATAAGCAATTAATGCACGCATCATTTTTTTTTTTTAAAGAGCAACAATTCAATTAAAGAAATCATTCAATTGTGGATATCTTGAATTGAAGATTATATCTCAATTAGATAATCTCTCTAAAATAATTATTCCACGCATCAATTTAATTAATGATATCATTAATTCAATAGAAGAGAGCAATAATTCAATTATTGTGCACATTAAGTGATGTTAGCATTAATGAATTATTGCTCTCTTCAATTGAATTGTAGCATGCATTAATTCTATTGTTGGTATCATTAAATTATAATTCATTTGAGGAGAGCAACAATTAAATTATTGCGTGCATCAATTCAGCAGAATAAATAATGATATCAATAATTCAATTCATGCTCGCAATATATATAATGCAGAATTGAAGATATTAATTATTTGAAGAGATCTTTGATTGCGTGCATGAAATGAATTGATAATATCTTCAAATAATTAAAGATATCTTCAAATATTTGAGTTTGTTAATTTGGCGCTCCATAGATCTAAAACTATTCCTAGTGGATTCTGGTGCTTTCTGACTCGAGACATCATAACAGCTCTTGTCACAAATGAATCTCACCATACAAGTGATAAAAACACACTTGAATATGTTGCAGAAAAATAAAGATCAGGTGGGTCACATATACCTATAGCCACCTCTCTTTTAATTTCTTCATAGGATTCATATACTTAAAGGGATTTTTCTCCTTGAAAAGGTGATATTTAAAAATATGTCACTTTTTAAGGAATTTTATAATCCCCCAATAGTATGTACCGGGGTAATTTCTGAACTGTTTGGTGAAAATGTTGACAATTAAGAATCAGTCACTGGTTATCCCTGTGGAATTTAGCTATCTCATATGAATAAACTCTTGATTATTTTACTACAATGTACCATATTAACCAATTTCGGAAATAATTCCTTATTTCTCTTAAATTTTGATTTGATATAAAGAGCAAACTGAAATGATAAACCAAAGTTCACATTGAACACCAGTGAGGCAATTGTATACAAATATCAAATTCATATATTACAGAATTCATTAAGATATTTGAATTATTCTAATCTTTTAATGTTCCACGGTAGCAATGAAAACAGCAGGTCTTTTATTCTCAGTCATATATTTATATTACAGGAGATGTTATATGTACAATTAGTATATATATATATATATACATTATATATGTAATTGCATGTGCCAAAAAAATGTATACATACATGAGTAATTCAACCACAGACATATCAATAAATTTGCATTTAATACATTGAATGTAGTCCTTTGATTAAATAATCAACACAGATGGATCCATATGATAATACATGTATTTGTAAAAGGCGACCCAGTGGATTGATCCTATCCAATCCTCTAAACTCTAGGTCTCGTTTTAGGATCTTATCCCATGTCAGCTTTGGTCTACCTGTGAAGTTCTTTTCTGTTGATCATGATGCATAACATTCTGACAAATCTGCAAAAATATTTAGAGAAGTGATTAGTAAAAGGTCTTCGTAAAAGGTAGCAAGAAATGTACAATTAGATAAAAATCATAATTTCTATTTCTACAAAGTAAGTGTTTATCAAATGATCAGCTGTAAATATTAATTCACATATCAATTATCATTTTTAAAGATTCAAAGTGATACAGATATCATAAACATTTTATGACAAATATATCATAACTTCAGATTGTTTTTATGAAAAACAAATGTATCCCCAGCTCCCCAAATTGGAAGTGCTCCAAATGAAACCTCCAACCCCTTAATGTACTGCATGGTATGGAAGATAAAGCATGAGCAGGAACATAAACATTATGAACTCCAATAATTAAGCCACATAGGAGAAGGGTTCACAAACTATTTTACACCCTCCACCCCTACAATCCACTATATTAGGGACAACATTTGGATCTTTGATCTGTCCCTGCAATATGCACATCGCAAATGGCATTGAAGTATTCTACAAAATTTCAAGTCTATCGGATAAGCCGTATAGGAGAAGTATTCACAAGCTATTTTAACATCCTCCACACCTCTCAGATCTACTATTAACTTTTAGAAAAATAATTGAACCCTCCTGTCCCGACAATATGCACATCTACAAATGGCAATGAAGCATTGTACAAAGTTTCAAATCTATCCAATAAGCCATATAGGAGAAGTGTTGACAAGGTATTTTACATCCTCCAACCCTCTTAGATCTACTATTAACTTTTAGGAAAATAATTGGATCCTTCCGTCCCACCAATATACACATCTACAAATGGCAATGAAGCATTGTACAAAGTTTCAAGTCTATCCGATAAGCCATATAGGAGAAGTGTTCACAAGATTTTGTGGCAGACGGACAGAAAGTACAAAAACAATATATCTCCCCTGAAAGAGGGGAGACATAATTACAGTACTGCAGCAATATTTTCATTGTATTTCAGTTGGAGGCTGTCAAAATACAAATTATCAATATACTCTTAAGGTGCAAATCAAAACTTGTATATATATACCTGTTCTCAATACATTTTAATGAGTCTTATTTCATCTCTAGTGGACTCTCTTGAGGACTGGCTCATTTTGCTGGGAATATGGGCATCTAGCTATACTGGTGCCATGCTCTTTTTAATGAATATTGTATTTTCTAGGTTATGTCAAAGCCACTTTTTCTCTTTGATGCAAAATTATGTTTGACTGAAATTAAAGTGAAGGTTATTTAACAAGAAATCTAGTAGACACATTCAAGCAATACCTGTTCCCTACCACTACTAACTATATATTTATTCAACATATGTTCAAATTCAATGGAACCACTGGACTTCATATACTATTTTGTCAAAATGCACAGTATTAATGAAGAGGGTGTTACAACTTACATATACCAGACGTATCATCAATGTTCTACCTAATATATTAATATCTGCTCTAGAACCTGATTTTCATGCACCCATGTTATGATGGACTGTATTATGGTATTTATCAAGCTCTTTCATCTGTCTGTTAGCTTTTTTAAAAATTCAAAATCTTAGTTTATCAATCCTTATACCCACTCAGGTGATCTAATCAGTAATTTAAAAAACTGATTAATCTTTTTGAACATCATATCTAGCAAAGATACTTACGTACATATGTAACTTTAAAATGATACTTATGCCAAACAGCGGTTTTAATGCATATTTTGAATTAAAATTTTCAAACTTTAATGCGCATCAAATATACTTCGTAGAATAGATATAGGCCCCTGCATAATGACAAATTTGGGTCACATGCATCATACCCCTGGTTAGCTATAGATTTATATTTCTAATTTTGATTGAAAAACTAATTTTAAAAAACTTAATTGATCGCTAAAAATAGTGAACATTAAGTAATTAGAAAATGCCAGATGTAGATCTGTGCTCTGCAGAGACATACTGGGTCATATATGCATAAAGAAGAAAAAAACTATAAAACAATTCTCTTTGATCCACTGTAAATTGTAGGAAAATATTCGATCCCTGGGTCAGAAGAACGTGAACAACATTAAATGATAATGAAGTATTGTACACAATGGCCTTCATTTTTGCAGTTACTGCCATTACACCGGAAGTAGGGGGCGTGTTTACTGATGGGTCCCCTCCCCCAATTGTGGCCCCATCCTACCCCCGGGGGCCATGATTTGAACAAACTTGAATCTGCACTATGTCAGAAAGTTTTCATGTAAAAATCAGTTTTTCTGGCTCAGTGGTTCTTGAGAAGATGTTTAAAGCTTTTTCATATATATTTGTATGTAAAACTTTGATCCCCTATTGTGGCCCCATCCAACCCCCGGGGCCCATGATTTGAACAAACTTGAATCTGCATTATGTCAGGAAGCTTTCATGTAAATCTCAGGCCATCATTAAAAATATTTTTGTTTGATGTACTCTGACTCACATTTTTCAAGGTGGGTCGGTAGGCAGGGGTTTTTTTTTTTTTTTTTTTTTGGTTTTTTTTAACGTCATGAAAATTTGTAATATTTTCTTTTAGAATAAGGATAATTTTCTATTTTTCAAGGGACCTCCCCCCCCCCCAAAAAAAGTTTTAAATTGCTGGAAAAAATGGTCGGGTAGGAGCAAATTTGATTGGTCGGTCGGAGTACATCAAACAAATCAATTTTTATTTTTGGCCTCAGCTTTTCTGGCTTAGTGGTTCTTGAGAAGAAGATTTTTAAAGTTTTTCCCTACATATTTGTATGTAAAACTTTGATCCCCCCTTATGGCCCCATCCTACCCCCGGGGGCCATGATTTGAACAAACTTGAATCTGCAATATATCAGGAAGCTTTCAGGTAAATTTCAGCTCTTCTGGCCCAGTGGTTCTTGAGAAGAAGATTTTTAAATGACCCCACCCTATTTTTGTGATTATATCCCCTTTCAAAGGGACATGACCCTTCATTTGAATAAACTTGAAAGCCCTCCACCCAAGGATGCTTTTGGCCAAGTTTGGTTGAAATTGGCCCAGTGGTTCTGGAGAAGAAGTCGAAAATGTGAAAAGTTTACAGACGGACAGACAGACAGACGACAAAATGTGATCAGAAAAGCTCACTTGAACCTTTGGTTCAGGTGAGCTAAAAATCAATTAAAATATGCAAATTCATTTTTGGTTTGAATGGATTAATTGTTACACAAATTTACTACATGTATATGTATCTATAGTTTACAAATCATTACATTTTGCTAAATGATATAATTATTCTACATATATCATCTAAGATTTTAATTATACAAAATAAGATCATATAAAATCTGTAAATAAATTATGGATCAACAAAATTGTTAAATACTAAGATCTGCTTTCATATTTACTGTACTTAAGGCCACATAGAATTTCATATTTACAGATTATCATCCACGCCCACCCCTCTCAAAATTATCCACCCCATTGTTCTTTATTCTACCTTTTTTCTTAAAAAAAAGAAGTTGAGAACAAATATTTGGCTTGTATATCAAACATTTAGAGCATTTCAATGACTGACCCTAACATTTTGGCATGTTGTGGTTATATTTGACATGTTTCTATTATAAGGGTACCCAAAGATGTGGTAGTTGTGAAGGACTGTTGCAGTGTGATATGCATTTGGTCAAGTGACTGCACATGTATGCCTTGTTAAAATTGATTAATAGAGATGCTATTGAATGTGAAAGTATGCGATACCATGCCATTTCCCAATTCTGTGTTTGGAACTTTTATTATTGAGTGTGCATGTCTTAGACTAGAAGAAGATGATGGCAAACTGAATTGAATAATGTTAAGCAAAAGAACTACAGTACAGTGACTATTGCTTTGTGGTACAATGATGGTAATTATGACTCATTAATTAGCGGATACGGCAATGGCATATCCTGATCCTGCATAAACTGCATATTCAAACAAGAGGCCCATGGGCCACATCGCTCACCTGATTCACCTTGGCCCAAATTTAAAGATTTGTTCTACATATTCGCTTCTAAAACTTTGATCCCTATTTAAGTATTGTGGCCCAACCTACTCACGGGGCCATGATTTCTCCTACCTAAAATCTAACTCCAAAAAACCCCACACAAACATAGCTTGTAAAGGGGATAGGAGGACGTGCCTGGTGTTTAATAATTCAATGTGTACAGGCATTAGAAAAATGTGTATATGCAAAAACATACTTTAAATTGTATGCAAAATGATACCCATGTCTAGTCCTATTATAACATTGGAAGGAAAATTTGATCTGACCACCACTGCTACACGACATTTCAAGTTACGAAAAATAAAAAAATTACATATGAACACCTAGGCTGTGTCAAGCTGAGTGAGCAAGTTTGTGCAGAACGAACAAAAATTACACCAAACACAGCGACACCTTTTCGAAATTTTATTTTTACAAACTTGAATCTGCACTACAGAGCTGTATGTCAGGAAGCTTTCATGTAAATTATGTAAACTGCTCTGGCCTAATGGTTCTTGAGAAGAAGATTTTTATGGTCCCATTCTACCCCAGGGGGTCATGATTTTAACAAACCTGAATCTGCACTATGTCAGGAAGTTTTTATGTAAATTTGTACTTTCCTAGCCCAGTGTTTCTTGAGAAGATGATTTTTAAAGATTTTCCCTTTATATTTGTATGTAAAATATTTGATCCCCTATTGTGGCCCCATCCTACCTATGGGGGTCATGATTTGAACAAACTTCAATCTACACTATGTCAGGAAGCTTTCATGTAAATTTCAGCTCTTCTGGCCCAGTGGTTCTTTAGGAGAAAATTTTTAAATGACCCAACCCTATTTTTGCAATTTTGTAATTATATCTTCCCTTTGAAAGGGGGTGTGGCCCTTTATTTGAACAAACTTGAAAGCCCTTCACAAAGGATGCTTTTTGTCAAGTTTGGTTGAAATTGGCCCAGTGGTTCTTGAGAAGAAGTCAGAAATGTGAAAGTTTACAGACAGACGGACAACAGGGGATTGGAAAAGTTCATTTAAACTTTCAGCTCAGGTGAGCTAAAAATTACTATTATTCAAAAAAGCGCAAAAGAATGTTCAACTTCAGTGTTAAATTAAAATGTACTTCAAAATCACTTAAAAACAATTATAATATTTCTGTATGAAAATTTTCTGTCCAAAGAAAACAATGTAAAAAAAAATATGAAGTAATCTACACTCTACAGCAACATGCGAGTATAATGAACGGGAAATATATATTCTGAAAAATAAAAAATACACCACCTGCCCCATTTTTTTCCAAGCAAGGATGGAAATCTAAAAAATAATTTTATGACTATGTGGCCTAAAATATTTTGTATACTTACTAATTTCAAAACTCGAAAAGGAAATGTTATCCATGTGAAGCACTCTGTTCATCCTCTGGGGAAGACAATCTTTGATTTGCAGTTTGTGTCATGACTACACCATGATATCTTCTAATCTCGTCATACTATCAGAAAGTAGTTTTGGCAGTTGGCAAGTGTATCAATGGTGTAACTTCTTCATGATCAGATCTTCTATACTGTGTCATATTCAGCATAAAGTAACAAGGGCTATCATCTAGTTCTGAGGTACTGAGGAAGGGCTGTTTTTCTCAACACAGCCTTTCTTCTGGTATTCTTAGGGATACTTTATTCATCTTTTAATTACATTTCCTTCTTGGAGATTAAAAGTTGAAGACCACTGAAAGAAAAAGAAGTGATTTAATGAGTTCCATGTACAACTGTAGTTTATCAAATGTGCTGACCAGAATATTATCTAACTGTAGCCCCCCTCCCCGATCAAGCATGCAATGTGATACATGTATCTGAAATCAATACTTATAAAAATTAATTAAAATTAAAATGTTCAAATCTACAATCTTGTTACACATCTCCTATATTTTTTACTTATCATAACTTTGAATTCTTAATAAGTGTGTCCTTTTGTCCACAAACTTTAACAACCCCTCATAACAATTTACAAATATGATATCAGAAATAATAATCTAAAAACATTATCCTGTTGTTCATAGATGACATCAACACTAAGAGTATAACAAATAAGAAAAGCTCTCCTGACATTGTCCCATTCTGAAAGAAATGATGTGCTTATATCCCCAAAGGCAGGGGGTTACCCAGAATTGTGTCTAGAGAGAGAGAGGAATATTATTTATGGAATTAACCAAAAAATTTGTTATAAATTTTTAAAATTTTTAGCTATGAATTCATGTTAAAAAATTGGTAGCTCAGTGGTAACAGAGCATTTGCTTCATGATGAAGAAATCATGGTTTCGAGCCATGCTAATGTACTTTATTTAGGGTATAAATGTAGGTAGTGAGGTGAATGCTCCATCGTCATATTTAGCATTCAAAAGAGAAAGTTGCTGGTCTTCCAGATGAGACCTTTAAACACCACATACATGCGTCTAAATGTGTGACACTTCATATTACTGAAATATTCTCTACAGGTATTATACTAAAATCAAACAAACACATATAATCATATACATGTTAAAAATCTTAATTTTAGAAATTTCTCCTTCTGACAAAATGATGCGCAAGCATATAAATGGAAGCTATGCCACTATATGTCATGACACTGTACAGCTTGATCAGTTTATACATCACATAAACAATCACAGATGTAAACAATCAAGAAAAACTCAGTACACAACATCATCCCTTAATTTTGTATTGTAGCTGAAGATCATTCTTCCAAGATCGAAATGCAGCTTGGAAATGATTAGCGAGGGTTCAATTATTCTTAAAAAGTAGATTGAAAGCAAAAGGTAACTGACAAAGTTACCAGGAGACAATAATCCATACATCGTTCGAATTTCCTCCACTGCCACCTAAAGTGCACGTGTAAACCACGCGTGTGACACCACAGCCCGACAGGCTACATTGTAAACAAGTAAAACGCATTCAGAGTAATAGTTTTACATATCATATTCTCTTTGGTTTATAGTCTTAGTAGTTACATACCTATGCGGTACGCCTGTACCATGTACGTACTGCAAGCAGTGCGGCGTAATGTACATTTGCATCCTCAGGGATTTCAACCCGGACAAAGTGGAACATGCCAATCCGAATACATATCTTTCTTTTTTATTTTTACATTTTTATTTATTTATCTATTTATTATTTATGTCATGGCGTTGGAAAAAACTTCAAAGTAGGGAGACAGATGTAAAGGGGTATACGTTCCAATCATCCAAAAAATGTGCCGTGTGGGGGGTGGGGTAGGGGGGTTGATTCCTAAGGACCTGGCGCAAATCTTTTTGTGAAATTCTATCCAAAATCAGTATGAATTGTTAGTATACAGAGTACATTAACTGCAAAGATTATATTTCAAAAAGAAAAAAAAAAAACAGTTCACGCAGATTTATCACTTTTATCATCGAAATTTTCAGTAACTCGGGTACTCTGTCGCTTGTACATAACACGATCGGTATGAAACACCATTTAATCAGTCTATGTAATAAAAAACCCATTGATAATATGCAAAAAAATTCTTTCAACCGTGTTTACTTACCTCAGATGGGCCAACTTCTTTCCCTGGAAAACTCCATTATATGATGATATCACAAATGACGTCATTTAAAACAGAGCAT
This sequence comes from Ostrea edulis, assembly GCF_947568905.1. NCBI lineage: Eukaryota > Metazoa > Mollusca > Bivalvia > Ostreida > Ostreidae > Ostrea > Ostrea edulis. The sequence goes on along the minus strand of NC_079171.1, from coordinate 11,708,047 downwards.
GCGCACTTCGAAAGTGTGTAAGCCATGCTCGCAAGGAAAAAAGATGGACGAGTGCTAAATTTTTACACACCTGTTACACACATCTCATAAATCCTGTTAAGTAAACACTTCAGGATTTTGATGGTAGATGACCTATTTAATGATTTTATGCTGATTTTTATAAAAATCCAACTGAACACCACCATTTCCGTGTTCCTTTGGCCGACCCCGTGTTGATTTACACGTGTGCCTTCTTATTCACTGGTTCAATTGACAGGGCTTACAAACACACACACACACACACACACACACACACACACACACACACACACACACACACACACATACACACACATACGTGTAACGCGTGTCAAATGAACACCTTAACTTCCCACCTGCAACTGAACACTTCTACAGTTATTGGTATTTTAGTACGAAAATTTACTATTTGGTACTAAAAACAACATAGAAGACATTGCTGCGGTCGAAATTTGTGAAATATCGTTTTATTCACTCCTTGAATTTTTCCTTATCAAGTGAACACTTTCCTTTACACACGGTCAATTGAACACTTTCCATTACACACAGGCAATTGAGCACTTTCCTTTACCCACAGGCAATTGAACACTTTCCTTTACACACGGGCAATTGAACACTTTCCTGTACACACAGGTAATTGAACACTTTCCTTTACACACAGGGAATTGAACACTTTCCTTTACACACGGTCAATTTAACACTTTCCTTTACACACAGGCAATTGAAAACTCTGGTACACACAGGCAAATGAGCACTCTGACACACACGTGTAATTGAACACTCTGACGCACATGGCCAATTAAATACTCTGATACAAGCAGCCAGTTAAACACTCTGATACACACGGGCAATCAAACACTCTGAAACATCCAAACAATCATTCTCACCACGCTAAATAAATAAGGCCAAATCTCTAAAGCTTACAAAAAAGCGTGAAACGATGACATAAATCGAAATTGGGATGGGATAGACAGGGAACCCACACATTTCGTTGAAATTATCGCCGCAAGAAAATAAAAAAGGGGGGTAGTATTGATTGGATGATTGATTATATATTTTACGTCCCGTCGAGAATATTTTATTAATATTGAGAGGTAACCAGCTTTAAGCGGAATACCACGAATTTAGACCTATTCAATATATCCATAGGGTTCAGGGTCGTAGCAGTGAGGGTTCTTTGAAATATCGTGCCAACACCTACTACATGTACGACAAGGGATATACGTTTATAAGGTCACATCCAAAAGATCCGTGATTCTCACTTCTAAATGTCGAGCGTTTGGCGAAGGAGCAATTAACACTACCAATTTTAACGTCTTAGGTTTGACGCATGAACGATGCTTGAACTCACGACCTCCCGGTTACGAAGCGAACGCTCTGCCATTGAGCTACCGCGACCGGTCGGGGGGAGGGGTAGTATTGTTCATAATGATGACTTTTAATGTAATAATAACTTATGATAATCATCATTATTATATATATATATATATATATATATATATATATATATATATATATATATATATATACATATACTTCTATGATTATAGACTCCCTCGTTTGCCAATGCATGCTGTACGGGCCAGACTCTGTAGTAATTCGACCAAAAAGTATGATAAATAAAATCAAAATTCTGTAATACAGTGCCTAAAGGATCTAAAACAAGTAATCATAATTATATACATTTTTTGTATCACTTTAAGTTTTTTGTTGACTTTTGACATGAATAAAAATTAGATATCTTTGTAAAGAAATGTTACGCGATATCTTAATTCCATTCTAAAAGGGAACATTTTCATGAACATTCTGTTTATATATGTAACTACATAGATGTGACCTTACAGAAAACTTTAATCAAACGTTGCAAAAACCATAAATTCTTTGAAAATCCGGTTTATAACACCAGTTTATATAACATAACTTCAGAATCAGGATTTGTTTCCGGTTCCTTTATATACTGTTACAAAAATATCTACATGTTTATGATATGTACATGCACATTATGTCAATTTTGACTATCATCTCACCTTGAAATATGAGGACAAAATTGTAATAGAGAACCCCCAAAAATCACGAATTTGCTTCATCTTAGATATTTTTGTTTAGAGATTTCGTGCCTTTGGCACTCATTACGCCCTTCCCTAAACGTGTTAGTGTTGGACCCCCCTCCCCCCTCATTAACCACGTCTGAAACACACCGACAATTGAACCTGGTACATTGCGCATAAATTGAACTATTATAACGAAAGGTAAAATTCAAGTTACATATTTGTAAGTTTTATTGATGAACTTAGTTCAGTCTCGAAAGGCAAGTAGAGATTTAAAACATTCCCTGAACATTGGCAATTCGCGCCTTCGAATGAGAAATAATCTCCCTCATAAAAGTGATTTGGACCTCCACTCCTTTCCCTGCCGATCTGAGGACAGACATGACCAATTGCAAATTCAAGGGAATATATTACCTTCTGTTTTTGTTCAAAAACTGGACGTGTCCTCTCATGACCTTTATAATACAAATTCACCAGGTTGATTTTTAAAATCTTATTAATATTTTACATCAGCTCAAATTGAAGTCCAATAATATACGCGCATCAAATCAGTTATCGCTCTCATTAATTCAATTGATGCGCACATCCATGTGGTGGAAATATTGCTCGCAAAAATTAATTTAGAGCTCTGTATGAATGACTTGATTATCCCTTTTAATTCAATGGAGGATCTTTTTAATTATATATACAAGGCTATTTCATAAGCAATTAATGCGTGCATCAATTTTTTTTTTTTAAAAAGCAACAATTCAATTAAAGAAATCATTAATTGTGGATATCTTGAATTGAAGATTATATCTCAATTAGATAATCTCTCTAAAATAATTATTCCACGCATCAATTTAATTAATGATATCATTAATTCAATAGAAGAGAGCAATAATTCAATTATTGTGCACATTAAGTGATGTTAGCACTAATGAATTATTGCTCTCTTCAGTTGAATTGTAGCATGCATTAATTCTATTGTTGGTATCATTATATTATAATTCATTTGAGGAGAGCAACAATTAGATTATTGCATGCATCAATTCAGCAGAATAAATAATGATATCAATAATTCAATTCATGCTCGCAATATATATATAATGCAGAATTGAAGATATTAATTATTTGAAGAGATCTTTGATTGCAATGTTGCGTGCATGAAATGAATTGATAATATCTTCAAATAATTAAAGATATCTTCAAATATTTGAGTTTGTTAATTTGGCGCTCCATAGATTTAAAACTAATCCTAGTGGATTCTGGTGCTTTCTGACTCGAGACATCATAACAGCTCTTGCCACAAATGAATCTCACCATACAAGTGATAAAAACACCCTTGAATATGTTGCAGAAAAATAAAGATCAGGTGGGTCGCATATACCTATAGCCACCTCTCTTAATTTCTTCATAGGATTCATATACTTAAAGGGATTTTTCTCCTTGAAAAGGTGATATTTAAAAATATGTCACTTTTTAAGGAATTTTATAATCCCCCAATAGTATGTACCGGGGTAATTTCTAAACTGTTTGGTGAAAATGTTGACAAATAAGAATCAGTCACTGGTTATCCATGTGGAATTTAGCTATCTCATATGAATAAACTCTTGATTATTTTACTAAAATGTACCATATTAACCAATTTCGGAAATAATTCCTTATTTGTCTTAAATTTTGATTTGATATAAAGAGCAAACTGAAATGATAAACTAAAGTTCACATTGAACACCAGTGAGGCAATTGTATACAAATATCAAATTCATATATTACAGAATTCATTAAGATATTTGAATTATTCTAATCTTTGAATGTTCCATGGTAGCAATGAAAACAGCAGGTCTTTTATATATACATTATATATGTAATTGCATGTGCCAAAAAAATGTATACATATATGAGTAATTCAACCACAGACATATCAATAAATTTGCATTTAATACATTGAATGTAGTCCTTTGATTAAATAATCAACACAGATGGATCCATATGATAATATATGTATTTGTAAAAGAAAAAAAAGAGTTCCATTTCTCATACAAATGATATCTGTACAAATATCAAAATCAACAAGAGACCCAGGGGCCACATCGCTCACCTGAGTCACCTTGGCCCTGCTGTTTTGATTTTTAAATGCTATTTTATCAATCTTTATTCTCATGAATAATGTGACCCAAACCTACCTCTAAAGAACACAACATTACTAAAATGAAATCATATAACACAAAGATATGACAAGCATGATATTGCTGTTCTGGATAAAACCAAGGTATGAAGTCATAAGTCTTGGTATGATATGAAAGACTTTGCCATAAGTAATCTATATACAATACATGAAAGCCCTATCTAAAATAGTCCTGGATATACTTAATAAGTTATACTTTCTTAAAAGTAGGTCAAACTCAGAGTTCAGGGTCACAAGGTCAAAGAACATAATATGATTGATTGTTTTAGCTGTTTTCCGCCACACTCAACACTTTTTCAGTTATCTGGTGGTGCCCAGTTTTTATTGGTGGAAGAGAGAACCCAGATACAATGTACCTGGGAAGAGACCACTGACTTTCCGAGAGTAAACTGGGAAATTTTCTCACTTAACGGTGCAAGCAGGATTCGAACCCACGCCAACCACTGAAGAGACATTATTTGTCGAAATGCGCATCTGGTGCATCAAAATTGGTACCGTATAAGTTTTACCTTAAACACAATGTAGTTCAGGACACACTGAATAGGTCAGATGTGTTTTGCCATAAAAATTGTATATACAAGATATGAAAGCTCTAGCTTAAATAGTTCAAGAGATATCTTTAAAGATTTTTCCTTTAAAGATATCAGCATATAAAACTTTGATCCCCTATTGTTACCACACCATACCTCCCGGGAAATGATTTTAACAAACTTGAATATGCACTATGTCAGGAAGGTTTAATGTAAATTTGTGTGCTTCATACTAAATTTAAAAAGAATTCTGTTATTCGAATCGTAGATTGATCGCTGTTCGTTATCTTCACCTTTCAGTTATAGAATTTAGTTAAAAATATTCAATTGTTAACATCGATGGACTACAACGGACGCAGACCAATAGCAATATGTCATCTGAGTTTACTAAAGTGACCTAAAATTGTATAATTTTTCTAAAGCTTTTGAAAATTGATAATGCTATTAAAGCCTAGTCTGATCCCTTACTCTCCATTTCAATAGTTAAGCGTAAAAAACAGACTGGCAGGGATGGGGACCAAACTTAAGAAAGCTGTGAGATTAGTTCAATATTCAAACTTACAGTTTTTGAATAATAAGTATTTAACCCAACTGGGATGATTTCATCCAAAATATTTCACTAAAAATATTTGTGGGGATATTAGTTCACACAGACATTATGTTTCAAAATGAGTACGAGTACGGAAATGAACTGGGGTTCAAATTGACTGGCTACGTATACCTAACATGGCTACATCAACAAAGAAAATCACTTGAAGCTGTGAGTTTTTAGGTTATATGTGGGTTTAAGGAATATTTGAAAGTATGCTTGGAAACAAGTATAGTGGGAAAATATGTTAGGAATTATTTAATATTAAATTCATGAGACAGCGATGCAGGAATGCAGTGATAGAGGGACTTAACCATGCACTGTTTTCTGTGCCGTAAATTGAAGATTTTTAATAAGGGGTTCATCTGAAGCTCTAGCGCTCTGACTTGCCCCAATATCTTCTGAAAGAGAATGTAAAACTTTGATCCTCGATTGTGACCTCACCCTACTCCCGGATACCATGATTTGCACAAAACAGGAACCTTTTATGTGAATTCAACTTTCCTGGTCCAGTGGTTCTTGAAAAGGTTTTTTAGATGACCCCACCCTATTTTTGCATACCCTTTATCTATTGATGATGCATCCCAAGTTTGATTGAAACTGGCCCAGTGGTTTACTCTGGAGAAGAAAATGAAAATGTGAAAAGTTTACAGAGAGACAGACGACAGGCAAAGGTGATCAGAAAAGCTCATTTGAGCCTTTGGCTCAAGTGAGCTAAAAAAGTATATAAACATGTTCAATGTTAAACCTGTTTGTTGTATTGCTTAACAGCTCCATTGCCAGCATCTACCCTTACTGAGCTTACAGTGTCAGACCTTGATATCATCATCATCACTCATTTTGACTATCCAGGCCAAATTAATATTTTTGCAAGGGTGAGGCCTGGCTGTCCTGTCGAGGTTGAAGTTTGTACTTCCACACTTGGCGACCCAGTGGATAGATCCTATCCAATCCTCTAAACTCTAGATCTCGTTTTAGGATATCATCCCATGTCAGCTTTGGTCTACCTGTGAAGTTCTTTTCTGTTGATCATGATGCATAACATTCTGACAAATCTGCAAAAATATTTAGAGAAGTGATTAGTAAAAGGTCTTTGTAAAAGGTAGCAAGAAATGTACAATTAGATCAAAATCATAATTTCTATTTCTACAAAGTAAGTGTTTATCAAATGATCAGCTGTAAATATTAATTCACATATCAATTATAATTTTTAAAGATTCAAAGTGATACAGATATCATAAACATTTTATGACAAATATATCATAGCTTCAGATTGTTTTTATGAAAAACAAATGTATCCCCAGCTCCCAAAATTGGAAGTGCTCCAAATGAAACCTCCAACCCCTTAATGTACTGCATGGTATGGAAGATAAAGCATGAGCAGGAACATAGACATTATGAACTCCAATAATTAATCCACATAGGAGAAGGGTTCACTAACTATTTTACACCCTCCACCCCTACAATCCACTATATTAGGGACAACATTTGGATCTTTGATCTGTCCCTGCAATATGCACATCGCAAATGGCATTGAAGTATTCTACAAAATTTCAAGTCTATCGGATAAGCTGTATAGGAGAAGTATTCACAAGCTATTTTAACATCCTCCACACCTCTTAAATCTACTATTAACTTTTAGAAAAATAATTGGACCCTCCTGTCCCGACAATATGCACATCTACAAATGGCAATGAAGCATTGTACAAAGTTTCAAATATATCCAATAAGCCATATAGGAGAAGTGTTGACAAGGTATTTTACATCCTCCAACTCTCTTAGATCTACTATTAACTTTTAGGAAAATAATTGAATCCTTCCGTCCCACCAATATACACATCTACAAATGGCAATGAAGCATTGTACAAAGTTTCAAGTCTATCCGATAAGCCATATAGGAGAAGTGTTCACAATATTTTGTGGCAGACGGACAGAAAGTACAAAAACAATTTGTCTCCCCTGAAAGAGGGGAGACATAATTACAGTACTGCAGCAATATTTTCACTGTATTTCAGTTGGAGGCCGTCAAAATACAAATTATCAATATACTCTTAAGGAGCAAATCAAAACTTGTATATATATACCTTTTCTCAATACATTTTAATGAGCTTTATTTCATCTCTAGTGGACTCTCTTTAAGACTGGCTCAATTTGCTGGGAATATGGTCATCTAGCTATCCTGGTGCCATGCTCTTTTTAATGAATATTGTATTTTCTAGGTTATGTCAAAACCACTTTTTCTCTTTGATACAAAATTATGTTTGACTGAAATTAAAGTGAAGGTTATTTAACAAGAAATCTAGTAGACACATTCAAGCAATACCTGTTCCCTACCACTACTAACTATATATTTATTCAACATATGTTCAAATTCAATGGAACCACTGGACTTCATATACCATTTTGTCAAAATGGACAGTATTAATGAAGAGGGTGTTACAACTTACATATATATACCAGATAAGATGTATCATCAATGTTCTACCTAATATATTAATATCTGCTCTAGAACCTGATTTTCATACACCCATGTTATGATGGACTGTATTATGGTATTTATCAAGCTTTTTCATCTGTCTGTTAGCTTTTTTAAAAATTCAAAATCTTAGTTTATCAATCCTTATACCCACTCAGGTGATCTAATCAGTAATTAAAAAAACTGATTTATCTTTTTGAACATCATATCTAGCAAAGATACTTACGTACATATGTACCTCTAAAATGATACTTATGCCTTGTTTAAACAGCGGTTTTAATGCATATTTTGAATTAAAATTTTCAAACTTTAATGCGCATCAAATATACTTCATAGAATAGATATAGGCCCCTGCATAATGACAAATTTGGGTCACATGCATCATACCCCTGGTTAGCTATAGATTTATATTTATGCTAATTTTGATTGAAAAACTAATTTTAAAAAACTTAATTGATCGCTAAAAATAGTGAACATTAAGTAATTAGAAAATGCCAGATGTAGATCTGTGCTCTGCAGAGACATACTGGGTCATATATGCATAAAGAAGAAAAAAACTATGAAACAATTCTCTTTGATCCACTGTAAATTGTAGGAAAATATTTGATCCCTGGGTCAGAAGAACGTGAACAACATTAAATGATAATGAAGTAGTGTACACAATGACCTTCATTTTTGCAATTACTGCAATTACACCGGAAGTAGGGGGCGTGCTTACTGATGGGGTCCCCCCCAATTGTAACCCCATCCTACCCCTGGGGGCCATGATTTGAACAAACTTGAATCCGCCCTATGTCAGAAAGTTTTCATGTAAAAATCAGTTTTTTTTTGGCTCAGTGGTTCTTGAAAAGAAGATGTTTAAAGATTTTTCATATATATTTGTATGTAAAACTTTGATCCCCTATTGTGGCCCCATCCAACCCCTGGGGCCCATAATTTGAACAAACTTGAATCTGCATTATGTCAGGAAGCTTTCATGTAAATCTCAGGCCATCATTAAAAATATTTTTGTTTGATGTACTCTGACTCACATTTTTCAAAGTGGGTCGGTAGGTTGTTTTTTTTTTTTTAATGTCATGAAAATTTGTAATATTTTCTTTTAGAATAAGGAGAATTTTCTATTTTGCAAGGGACCCCCCCCCAAAAAAAAGTTTTAAATTGCTGGAAAAAATGGTCGGGTAGGAACAAATTTGATTGGTCGGTCGGAGTACATCAAACAAATCAATTTTTATTTTTGGCCTCAGCTTTTCTGGCTTAGTGGTTCTTGAGAAGAAGATTTTTAAAGATTTTCCGTATATATTTGTATGTAAAACTTTGATCCCCCCTTGTGGCCCCATCCTACCCCCGGGGGCCATGATTTGAACAAACTTGAATCTGCAATATGTCAGGAAGCTTTCAGGTAAATTTCAGCTCTTCTGGCCCAGTGGTTCTTGAGAAGAAGATTTTTAAATGACCCCACCCTATTTTTGTGATTATCTCCCCTTTGAACAAACTTGAAAGCCCTTCACCCAAGGGTGCTTTTGGCCAAGTTTGGTTGAAATTGGCCCAGTGGTTCTGGAGAAGAAGTTGAAAATGTGAAAAGTTTACAGACGGACAGACAGACAGACGGACAGACGACAGACAAAATGTGATCAGAAAAGCTCACTTGAACCTTTGGTTCAGGTGAGCTAAAAATCAATTAAAATATGCAAATTCATTTTTGGGTTGAATGGATTAATTGTTACACAAATTTACTACATGTATATGTATCTATAGTTTACAAATCATTACATTTTGCTAAATGATATAATTATTCTACATATATCATCTAAGATTTTAATTATACAAAATAAGATCATATAAAATCTGTAAATAAATTATGGATCAACAAAATTGTTAAATACTAAGATCTGCTTTCATATTTACTGTACTTAAGGCCACATATAATTTCATATTTACAGATTATCATCCACGCCCACCCCTCTCAAAACTATCCACCCCTTTGTTTTTTATTCTACCATTTTTTTTTTAAAAAGAAGTTGAGAACAAATATTTGGCTTGTATATCAAACATTTAGAGCACTTCAATGACTGACCCTAACATTTTGGCATGTTGTGGTTATATTTGACATGTTTCTATTATAAGGGTACCCAAAGATGTGGTAGTTGTGAAGGACTGTTGCAGTGTGATATGCATTTGATCAAGTGACTGCACATGTATGCCTTGTTAAAATTGATTAATGGAGATGCTATTGAATGTGAAAGTATGCGATACCATGCCATTTCCCAATTCTGTGTTTGGAACTTTTATTATTGAGTGTGCGTGTCTTACACTAGAAGAAGATGATGGCAAACTGAATTGAATAATGTTAAGCAAAAGAACTACAGTACAGTGACTGTTGCTTTGTGGTACAATGATGGTAATTATGACTCACTAATTAGCGGATACGGCAATGGCATATCCTGATCCTGCATAAACTGCATATTCAAACAAGAGGCCCATGGGCCACATCGCTCACCTGATTCACCTTGGCCCATATTTAAAGATTTGTTCTACATATTCGCTTCTAAAACTTTGATCCCTATTTAAGTATTGTGGCCCAACCTACTCACGGGGACATGATTTCTCCTACCTAAAATCTAATTCCAAAAAAACCCACACAAACATAGCTTGTAAAGGGGATAGGAGGACGTGCTGGTGTTTAATAATTCAATGTGTACAGGCATTAGAAAAATGTGTATATGCAAAATTATACTTTAAATTGTATGCAAAATTATACCCATGTCTAGTCCTATTATAACATTGGAAGGAAAATTTGATCTGGCCACCATTGCTACAAACCATTTTAAGTTACGAAAAATAAAAAAATTTACATATGAACACCTAGGCTGTGTCAAGCTGACTGAGCAAGTTTGTGCAGAACGAACAAAAATTACACCAAACACAGCGACACCTTTTCGAAATTTTATTTTTACAAACTTGAATCTGCACTACAGAGCTGTATGTCAGGAAGCTTTCATGTAAATTATGTAAACTACTCTGGCCTAATGGTTCTTGAGAAGAAGATTTTTATGGCCCCATTCTACCCCAGGGGGTCATGATTTTAACAAACCTGAATCTGCACTATGTCAGGAAGTTTTTATGTAAATTTGTACTTTCCTAGCCCAGTGTTTCTTGAGAAGATGATTTTTAAAGATTTTCCCTTTATATTTGTATGCAAAATATTTGATCCCCTATAGTGGCCCCATCCTACCTATGGGGGTCATGATTTGAATAAACTTCAATTTACACTATGTCAGAAAGCTTTCATGTAAATTTCAGCTCTTCTGGCCCAGTGGTTCTTTAGGAGAAAATTTTTAAATGACCCAACCCTTTTTTTTCAATTTTGTATAATATCTTCCCTTTGAAAGGGGGTGTGGCCCTTTATTTGAACAAACTTGAAAGCCCTTCACAAAGGATGCTTTTTATCAAGTTTGGTTGAAATTGGCCCAGTGGTTCTTGAGAAGAAGTCAGAAATGTGAAAGTTTACAGACAGACGGACAACAGGGGATTGAAAAAGCTCATTTAAACTTTCAGCTCAGGTGAGCTAAAAATTACTATTATTCAAAAAAGCGCAAAAGAATGTTCAACTTCAGTGTTACATGAAAATGTACTTCAAAATCACTTAAAAACAATTATAATATTGCTGTATGAAAATTTTCTGTCCAAAGAAAACAATGTAAAAAAAAATATGAAGTAATCTACACTTTAAAGCAACATGCAAGTATAATGAACGGGAAATATATATTCTGAAAAATAAAAAATACACCACCTGCCCCATTTTTTTCCAAGCAAGGATGGAAATCTAAAAAATAATTTTATGACTATGTGGCCTAAAATATTTTGTATACTTACTAATTTCAAAACTCGAAAAGGAAATGTTATCCATGTGAAGCACTCTGTTCATCCTCTGGGGAAGACAATATTTGATTTGCAGTTTGTGTCATGACTACACCATGATATCTTCTAATCTCGTCATACTATCAGAAAGTAGTTTTGGCAGTTGGCAAGTGTATCAATGGTGTAACTTCTTCATGATCAGATATTCTATACTGTGTCATATTCAGCATAAAGTAACACGGGCTATCATCTAGTTCTGAGGTACTGAGGAAGGGCTGTTTTTCTCAACACAGCCTTTCTTCTGGTATTCTTAGGGATACTTTATTCATCTTTTAATTACATTTCCTTCTTGGAGATTAAAAGTTGAAGACCACTGAAAGAAAAAGAAGTGATTTAATGAGTTCCATGTACAACTGTAGTTTATCGAATGTGCTGACCAGAATATTATCTAACTGTAGCCCCCCTCCCTGATCAAGCATGCAATGTCATACATATATCTGAAATCAATACTTATAAAAATTAATTAAAATTAAAATGTTCAAATCTACAATCTTGTTACACATATCCTATATTTTTTACGTATCAAACTTTGAATTTTTAATAAGTGTGTCCTTTTGTCCACAAACTTTAACAACCCCTCATAAACAATTTACAAATATGATATCAGAAATAATAATCTAAAAACATTATCCTGTTGTTCATAGATGCCATCAACACCAAGAGTATAACAAATAACAAAAGCTCTCCTGACATTGTCCCATTCTGAAAGAAATGATGTGCTTATATCCCCAAAGGCAGGGGGTTACCCTGAATTGTGTCTAGATAGAGGAATAATATTTATGGAATTAACCAAAAAAATAGTTATAAATTTTTAAAATTTTTAGCTATGAATTCATGTTAAAAAATTGGTAGCTCAGTGGTAACAGAGCATTTGCTTCATGATGAAGAAATCATGGTTTCGAGCCATGCTAATGTACTTTATTTAGGGTGTAAATGTAGGTAGTGAGGTGAATGCTCCATCGTCATATTTAGCATTCAAAAGAGAAAGTTGCTGGTCTTTCAGATGAGACCTTCAAACACCACATGCATGCATCTAAATGTGTCGCACTTCATATTACTGAAATATTCTCTACAGGTATTATACTAAAATCAAACAAACACATATAATCATATACATGTTAAAAATCTTAATTTTAGAAATTTCTTCTTTTGACAAAATGATGCGCAAGCATATAAATGGAAGCTATGCCACTATATGTCATGACACTGTACAGCTTGATCAGTTTATACATCACATAAACAATCACAGATGTAAACAATCAAGAAAAACTCAGTACACAACATCATCCCTTAATTTTGTATTGTAGCTGAAGATCATTCTTCCAAGATCGAAATGCAGCTTGGAAATGATTAGCTAGGGTTGAATTATTCTTAAAAAGTAGATTGAAAGCAAAAGGTAACTGACAAAGTTACCAGGAGACAATAATCCATACATCGTTCGAATTTCCTCCACTGCCACCTAAAGTGCACGTGTAAACCACGCGTGTGACACCACAGCCCGACAGGCTACATTGTAAACAAGTAAAATGCATTCAGAGTAATAGTTTTACATATCATATTCTGTTTGGTTTATAGTCTTAGTAGTTACATACCTATGCGGTACGCCTGTACCATGTACGTACTGCAAGCAGTGCGGCGTAATGTACATTTGCATCCTCAGGGATTTCAACCCGGACAAAGTGGAACATGCCAATCCGAATACATATACATCTTTCTTTTTTATTTTTGCATTTTTATTTATTTATCTATTTATTATTTATGTCATGGCGTTGGAAAAAACTTCAAAGTAGGGAGACAGATGTAAAGGGGTATACGTTCCAATCATCCAAAAAATGTGTCGTGTGGGGGGTGGGGTAGGGGTTGATTCCTAAGGACCTGGCGCAAATCTTTTTGTGAAATTCTATCCAAAATCAATATGAATTCTTAGTATACAGAGTACATTAACTGCAAAGATTATATTTCAAAAAGAAAAAAAACCAAACAGTTCACGCAGATTTATCACTTTTATCATCGACATTTTCAGTAACTCGGGTACTCTGTCACTTGTAGATAACACGATCGGTATGAAACACCATTTAATCAGTCTATGTAATAAAAAACCCATTGATAATATGCAAAAAAAAATCTTTCAACCGTGTTTACTTACCTTAGATGGGCCAACTTCTTTCCCTGGAAAACTCCATTATATGATGATATCACAAATGACGTCATTTAAAACAGAGCATGCGCACTTCGAAAGTGTGTAAGCCATGCTCGCAAGGAAAAAAGATGGACGAGTGCTAAATCTTTACACACCTGTTACACACATCTCATAAATCCTGTTAAGTAAACACTTCAGGATTTTGATGGTAGATGACCTATTTAATGATTTTATGCTGATTTTTTATAAAAATCCAACTGAACACCACCATTTCCGTGTTCCTTTGGCCGACCCCGTGTTGATTTACACGTGTGCCTTCTGATTCACTGGTTCAATTGACAGGGCTTACACACACACACACACACACACATACACACACACACACACACACACACACACACACACACACACACATACGTGTAACGCGTGTCAAATGAACACCTTAACTCCCCACCTGCAACTTAACACTTCTACAGTTATTGGTATTTTAGTACGAAAATTTACTATTTGGTACTAAAAACAACATAGAAGACATTGCTGCGGTCGAAATTTGTGAAATATAGTTTTATTCACTCCTTGAATTTTTGCTTATCAAGTGAACACTTTCCTTTACACACTGTCAATTGAACACTTTCCTTTACACACAGGCAATTGAACACTTTTCTTTACACACGGTCAATTGAACACTTTCCTTTACACACAGGCAATTGAACACTTTCCTTTACACACGATCAATTGAACACTTTCCTTTACACACAGGCAATTGAACACTTTCCTTTACACACAGGGGATTGAACACTTTCTTTTACACACCGTCAATTGAACACTTTCCTTTACACACGGTCAATTGAACACTTTCCTTTACACACAGGCAATTGAACACTCTGAAACACGCGGCCAGTTAAACACTCTGATACACACGGGCAATCAAACACTTTGAAACATCCAAACAATCATTCTCACCACGCTAAATACATAAGGCCAATCTCTAAAACTTACAAAAAAGTGTGAAACGATTACATAAATGGAAATTGGGATGGGATAGACAGGGAATCCACACATTTCGTTGAAATTATCGCCTTAAGAAAATCAACAACAAAAAAAAGGGGGGGGGGGATAGTATTGATTGGATGATTGATTGCTTATATAATTTACGTCCCGTCGAGAATATTTTATTCATATTGAGACGTAACCAGCTTTAAGCGGAGTACCTATCCAATGTATCCATAGGGTTCAAGGTCGTAGCAGTGAGGGTTCTTTGAAATATCGTGCGAACACCTACTACATGTACGACCAGGGATCTACGTTTATAAGGTCACATCTAAAAGATCCGTGATTCTCACTTCTAAATGTCGAGCGTTTGGCGAAGGAGCAATCACTACCAATTTCAACGTCTTAAAATTGGGTTTGCGGATGAACGGTGCTTGAACTCACGACCTCCCGGTTACGAAGCGAACTCTCTACCATTGAGCTACCGCGACCGGTCGGGGGAGGGGTAGTAGTGTCCATAATGATAACTTTAATTGTAATAATAACTTATAATAATTATCATTATATATATATATATATAATATATATATAAAGCACTAAATAATCACAACTAGGTACTGAAAATTTTCGCCCCAGCCCGGGGTCGAACCAGCGACGTACGGCACCCACCGCTAAGCAAGATTGTCAAACCAGTGCGTAAGTCCACTCGGCCACAACGACTTCCCTGATATATATATATATATATATATATATATATATATATATATATATATTCCCTGATATATATATATATATATATATATATATATATATATATATATATATACTTCTATGATTATAGACTCCCTCGTTTGTCAATACATGCTGTACGGGCCAGACTCGGTAGTAATTCAACCAAAAAGTATGATAAATAAAATCAAAATTCTGTATAATGCAGTGCCTAAAAGATCTAAAACAAGTATTAATAATTATATACATTTTTTGTATTACTTTTAAGTTTTTTGTTGACTTTTGATATAGATAAAAATTAGATATCTTTGTAAAAAAAAAAATGTTACGCGATATCTTAATTCCACTTCAAAAGGTAACATTTTCATGAACATTCTGTGTAAATGTAACTACATAGATGTGGCCTTACAGAAAACTTTAATCAAACGTTGCAAAAACCATAAATTGTTTGAAAATCCGGTGTATAACACCAGTTTATATAACTTCAGAATCAGGATTTGCTCCAGATTCCTTCATATACTGTTACAAAAATATCTACATGTTTATGATATGTACATGGAAATTATGTCAATTTTGACTATCATCTCACTTTGAAATATGAGGACAAAATTGTAATAGAAAACCCCCCAAAATCACGATTTTCCTTCATCTTAGATATTTTTGTTTAGAGATTTCGTGCTTTAGGCACTCATTACGTCCTTCCCTTGGATAATTCCTGGTTTCGCTCCCGCCACATGCCAACAACTAAATATCCGCTAAACGTGTTGGACCCCCCCCCCCCACCCCCACCCCCACCCACTAAACACGTCTGAAACACACTGAGGACAGGGATGACCAAATTCAAGGGAATATATTACTTTCTGTTTTTGTTCAAAAACTGGACGTGTCCTCTCATGACTTTTGTAATACAAATTCACCAGGATGATTTTTAAAATCTTAATGTTTTACATAAGCTCAAATAATTGAAGTCCAATAATATCCATGTGGTGGAAATATTGCTTGCAAAAATTAATTTAGAGCTCTGTATGAATGACTTGATTATCTCTTTTAATTCAATAGATCTTTTTAATTATATATACAAGGCTATTTCATAAGTAATTAATGCGCACATCGTTGTTTTGTTTTTAAAAAGAGAGCAACAATTCAATTAAAGAAATCATTCATTCAGTTGTGGATATGTCGAATTAATTAAGGATTATATCTCAATTAGATAATTACTCTCACTAACATAATTATTGCACGCATCAATTTAATTAATGATATCATTAATTCAATAGAAGAGAGCAATAATCCATTTATTGCGCACATTAAGTGATGTTAGCATTAATGAATTATTGCTCTCTTCAATTGAATTGTAGCATGCATTAATTCTATTGTTGGTATCATTAAATTATAATTCATTTGAGGAGAGCAACAATTAAATTATTGTGTGCATCAATTCAGGGGAATAAATAATGATATCAATAATTCAATTCAAATGAAGATATCATTAATTATTTGAAGAGATCTTTGATTGCAATGTTGCGTGCATGAAATGAATTAATAATATCTTCAAATAATTAAAGATATCTTCAAATATCTGAGTTTGTTATTTTGGCGCTCCATAGATCTAAAACTATTCCTAGTGGATTCCAGTGCTTTCTGACTCAAGACATCATACCAGTTCTTGCCACAAATGAATCTCACCATACAAGTGATCTAGCCACCTCTCTTTTAATCTCTTCATAGTATGCATATACGTAAGAGGATTTTTCTCCTTGAAAGGTGATATTTAAAAATTTGTCACTCTTTAAGGAATTTTATGATCCCCTAATAGTATGTACATGTACCATGGTAATTTCTGAACTGTTCGGTGAAAATGTTGACAATCAAGAATCAGTCACTGGTTATCCATGTGAAATTTAGCTATCTCATATGAATAAACTCTTGATTATTTTACTACAATGTACCATATTAACCAATTTCGGAAATAATTCCTTATTTGTCTTAAATTTTAATTTGATATAAAGATCGAGCAAACTGAAACAATAAACCAAAGTTCACATTGAACACCAGTGAGGCAATCATATACAAATATCAAATTCATATATTATAGAATTCATTAAGATATTTGAATTATTCTAATCTTTTAATGTTTCATGGTAGCAATGAAAACAGCAGGTCTTTTATTCTCAGTCATATATTTTATTATATAACAGGGGATATTACATGTACAATTAGTAAATATATATACATCATATATGTAATTGCATGTGCGAGAAAAATGTATACATACATACATAAGTAATTCAACCACAGACATATCCATAAATTTACATTTAATACATTGAATATGTCCTTTGATTAAATAATCAACAAAGATGGATCCATATGATAATACATGTATTTGTAAAAGAAAAAAAGGAGTTCCATTTCTCATACAAATGATATAGGTAGAAATATCAAAATCAACAAGAGGCCCATGGGCCACATCGCTCACCTGAGTCATCTTGGCCCTGCTGTTTTGATTTTTAAATGCTATTTTATCAATCTTTATTCTCATGAATAATGTGACCCAAACCTAGTTCTAAAGAACACAACATTACTAAAATGAAATCATATAAGACAAAGATATGACTAGCATGATATTGCTGTTCTGGATAAGACCAAGGTAAAAAGTCGTAGGTCTTGGTATGATATGAAAGACCTTGCCATAAGTAATCAATATACAAAACATAAAAGCCCTATCTAAAATAGTCCTGGATATACTTAATACGTTATACTTTCTTAAAAGTATGTCAAACTCAGAGTTCAGGGTCACAAGGTCAAATAACATAATATGATTGATTGTTTTAACTGTTTTCCGCCACACTCAACAATTTTTCAGTTATCTGGTGGTGCCCAGTTTTTATTGGTGGAAGAGAGAACCCAGATACAATGTACCTGGGAAGAGACCACCGACCTTCCGAGAGTAAACTGGGAAACTTTCTCAATTACCGGTGCGAGCAGGATTCAAACCCGCGCCAACCAGAGGTGAGAGGCTCCTCAACAAGATGAAAGGTTTTATCATATGAAATTCATAATATATAATATATATGAAAGATCTACCTTAAACACAATGTAGTTCAGGACATACTGAATAGGTCAGATTTGTTTTGCCATAAAAATTGTATATACAAGATATGAAAGCCCTAGCTTAAATAGTTCAAGAGATATCTTTAAAGAATTTTCCTTTATATCAGCTAGCATATAAAACTTTGACCCCCTATTGTTACCACACCATAACTCCCGGGGAAATGATTTTAACAAACTTGAATATGCACTATGTCAAGAAGGTTTAATGTAAATTTGTGTGCTTCATACTAAATTTGAAAAGAATTCCGTTATTTGAATCGTAGATTGATCGCTGTGCGGTATCTTCATCTTTCAGTTATAGAATTTAGTTAAAAATGTTCAATTGTTAATGTCGACGGACTACAACAGATGCAGATCAATAGCAATATGTCATCTGAGTTTACTCAAGTGACCTAAAATTGTATAATTTTTCTAAAGCTTTTGAAAATTGATAATGCTATAAAAGCCTAGTCTGATCCCTTACACCCCATTTCAATAGTTAAGCGTAAAAACAGACTGGTGGGGATGGGGACCAAACTTAAGAAAGCTGTGAGATTAGTTCAATATTCAAACCTACAGTATTTGAATAATAAGTATTTAACCCAACTGGGATGATTTCATCCAAAATATTTCACTAAAAATATTTGTGAGGATATTAGTTCACACAAACATTATGTTTCAAAATGAGTATGAGTATGGAAATGAACTGGGGTTCAAATCGACTGGCTACTTAACATGGCTACATCAACAAAGAAATTGAAATCACTTGAAGCTGTTTTGGGGTTATATGTGGGTTTAGAAAATATTTGAAAGTATGCTTGGAAACAAGTATAGTGGGAAAATATGTTGGGAATTATTTAATATTAAATTCATGAGACAGCGATGCAGGAATGCAGTGATAAAGGGACTTAAACATGCACTTTTTTTCTCTGCCATAAATTGAAGTTTTTTTTATAAGGGGTTCATCTGAAGCTCTCTTTTCAAAGAGCTACGGTTCTGCATCTAGTTTTTGAGGAGAAGATTTTAAAAGATTTTCCTTGTATATATTTCACATGTAAAACTTAAATCCCCTATTGTGACCCCCACCCTACCCCTGTGAGCTTTTTACAAACTTGAATATGCACTATATATGAATGCAAAACTTTGATTCTCTATTGTGACCCCACCCTACCCCCAGAGACCATGATTTGCACAAAACAGGAACCTTTCGTGTGAATTCAACTTTCCTGGTCCAGTGGTTCTTGAAAAGGTTTTTTAAATGACCCCACCCTATTTTTGCATTTCCATGATTATTTCCTTTTTGAAGGGTGCATGACCCTTTATATGAACAAACTTGAATACCCTTTATCTATTGACGATGCATACCAAGTTTGATTGAAACTGGCCCAGTGGTTCACTCTGGAGAAGAAAATGAAAATGTGAAAAGTTTATAAACAGACAGACGACAGGCAAAGGTGATCAGAAAAGCTCATTTGAGCCTTTGGCTCAGGTGAGCCAAAAAAGTATACAAATATGTTTAATGTTAAACTTGTTTGTTTTATTGCTAAACAGCTCCATTGCCAGCATCTACCCTTACTGAGCTTCCAGTGTCAGACCTTGATATCAATCATCATCACTCATTTTGACTATCCAGGCCAAATTAATCTTTTTGCAAGGGTGAGGCCTGGCTGTCCTGTCGAGGTTGAAGTTTGTACTTCCACACTTGGCGACCCAGTGGATTGATCCTATCCAATCCTGTAAACTCTAGGTCTTGTTCTAGGATCTCATCCCATGTCAGCTTTGGTCTACCTATGAAGTTCTTTTCTGTTGATAACAATGCATAACATTCTGACAAATCTGCAAAAATATTTAGAGAAGTGATTAGTAAAAGGTCTTCATAGAAATAGCAATAAATGTATAAATAGATAAAAATCATAATTTCTATTTCTACAAAATAAGTGTTTATCAAATGATCAGCTGTAAATTACCTAGGCTGTGTCAAGCTGAATGAGCTAGTTTGTGCAGAACGAACAAAAATTACACCAAACACAGCGACACCTTTTGGAAATTTTATTTTTACAAACTTGAATCTGCACTACAGAGCTGTATGTCAGGAAGCTTTCATGTAAATGTAAACTGCTCTGGCCTAATGGTTCTTGAAAATTCTCTATACTTATTTGAATGTAAAACTTTGATCTCCTATTGTGAGGCGGCCAACCTTCCCTGGGAGGCATGATTATGACAAACTTGAATCTGCACTATTTCAGGAAGCCTTTACGTAAATTTGTATTTTACTGGCCTTGTTATTTTCCTACTTCTTGTGAAGATTTTCCCTATATATTTGTACATGTAAAACTTTGATCACCTAGTGTGGCCCTATTCTACCCCAGGGGGTCATGATTTGAACAAACTTCAATCTACACTTGTTCGGAAGCTTTCATGTAACTTTCACATCATCTGGCCCAGTGGTTCTTTAGAAGAAGATTTTTAAATGACCCCACCCTATTTTTGCAATTTTGTAATTAGATCTTCCCTTTGAAAGGGGGTGTGGCCCTTTATTTGAACAAACTTGAAAGCCCTTCACCAAGGATGCTTTTTTGTCAAGTTAGGTTGAAATTGGCCCAGTGGTTCTTGAGAAGAAGTCAGAAATGTGAAAGTTTACAGACAGACGGACAACAGGGAAAAAGAATGTTCAACTTCAGTGTTACATGAAAATGTACTTCAAAATCACCCAACAACAATTATAATATTGCTGTATGGAAATTTTCTGTCCCAAGAAAACAATGTAAAAAAATGATGTAATCTACACTCTACAGCAACATGTGAGAATAATGAACGTGAAATATATATTCTGAAAAAAAAAACAAGAGATGTTTGTAAAACACATATGCCCCCCATGGTGCAAAATTGAAAAGGGTTATACACACACCTCATTTAATTGATAGTATTATCATCAATTCAAAATATTGAGCAGACAATATCTTCCTATGTCAAGAGTGAATTGACCATGTGACCTAAAATTCAATAGGGGTCATCTACTCCTTATGCTGTACCAGTGTACCAAGTTTGGTACGTGTCAATCAAACAAATAATTCTTAAAATATAGGAGACAATATATTACTATGTCCAGTTCAACTTTTGACTTTTGACCTCAAAATCAATATGGGTCATCCTCTCCTGAAGATGTACCAGTGTACTAAGTTTGATGTCTGTCAAGTAAAAGGGTTATCAAGATATTGAGTGGACAGTATATTACTATGTCCAGTTTGACCCTTGACCTTTGACCATGTGACCTCAAAATCAATAGGAGTCATCTTCTCCTGAATATACACCAGCGTACTATTTAAAGTTTGATGTCTGTCAAGCAAAGGGTTCTGAAGATATTGAGCAGACAGTATATTCCAATGTCCAGGTTGACCCTTGATCTTTAAACATGTGACCTCAAAATCAATAGGGATCATCTTCTCCTGAAGATGTACCAGTGTACCAAGTTTGATGTCTGTCAAGCAAAGGGTTCTCAAGATATTGAACGGACAGTATATTCCTATGTCCAGTTTGACCCTTGACCTTTGCTCATGTGACCTCAAAATCATTAAGGGTCATCTTCTCCTGAAGACGTACTAGTGTACCAAGTTTGATGTCTGTCAAGCAAAGGGTTCTCAAGATATTGAACGGACAGTATATTCCTACGTCCAGTTTGACCCTTGACCTTTGACCATGTGACCTCAAAATCAATAGGGGTCATCTTCTTCTGAAGATGTACTGGTGTACCAAGTTTGATGTCTGTCAAGCAAAGGGTTCTCTAGACATTGAATGGTCAGTATATTCCCATGCCCAGTTTGACCCTTGACCTTTGACCATATGACCTTAAAATCAATAGGGGTCATCTACTCCTTAGGATGTACCAGTGTGCCAAGTTTGATGTCTTTCAAGCAAAGGGTTCTCAAGATATTGAGCGGACATTATATTCCTATGTCCAGAGTAGATTGACCCTTGACCTTTGGACCTGAAAAACATTAAGGATCCTCTTCTACTCATAACTAACCAGGGTTTGACACTAAGGCACGTCCGACCGACCGAGTCTACTAAATGATAGGTCCGGTCGGGTAAAATGTCGATTTACTAGTCCGACTGGTCATGTTGAAAAAATAAACAAGAAACTTTATTTTAAACCATAAGATATCTTATTTTTAACTTTAAAAAATAACTGTAAAGAGTTTGCGAGCAATTTTGAACCGCGTGATAACAAAATCTCTATTTTTAGTTCGAATACATAGTCGCTGTCGGAAGTGATGTTTTACGACATTTACTCTTTGTTAATGGGTTTAAAGTTATATTTCGGATAAATATATATAAACTGAATTTATTTTCATTTGAAAAAAAACCCAGTTTATTTTAATTGAATATAAGAAAGTGTCTATCACAGGGATCGAAATTAACTTTTTTCACCACTAGCAAATTTTAGCTAGTGGATTATTTTCCAACTAGCAAAATTGAGCTTTTACTAGCATTTTTCAATCGATTACTGTTTTACATGAATTTAAGAAAACAAGCATGTCTCTTTATCAAAATTTTGGGAAAATCTTTTAAAATCTCCTTTAAAGTGCAATAATAAAAATAAGATTGCGAATTCTTTCATTTAAAATTCAATGAATTATCAGACAACATACATGGTGCGGGTCATATGGTACACTTGTGCGGCGTACTCGCTGTCCAGAGATCTACCACCTATTAACAGCATCATGTGGATTGAAATCTTGAAGACTGTTTGCGCCAATTTAAACTATATGTTCAAAACTTTTGGAAATTTCATCTAAAAAAATTCTAGTTGAAAAGAAAACCCCGCGAACTCGAAGTGTTTGACTATAGAGTACAGAAGGACACCGCGTGAAATGGTGACACACTGTCATGTGTTGTTTTATATAGACACGGACGAGATCAATATGCTTGCTATTTAAATCAGACGTCTCTGAGACATCCGAAGTGTGTATGAAGTAGGCCATCGACTGAGATGACCTTGGCCTTAGTTATTTATTCGATCCACGTTTACTTTTTCAATACTTATATATTCATTCTGTAAAGAGTTTCTATGCACAAGACAAGATTATTGTAAACTTCAAAGTACAGCCAATAAACCGAGGAAATCCGGGAAAAAGATTGGGGTTTTTTCACTCGCAAAAAGTTGCGATCACTTGTGATTTTTTACTCGCAAATTCAATTTTTAATTCGCATTCAGCGAGTATTTCCCCTTAATTTCGTTGCCTGTATCAAATGAATAAATTAAATCGTAAATAGTCAGTTTTCGTTGTTGACACATGTGCGGGAATGTCTCGACTTCTCGTCCTCAAGGAAGGATGTTCCGAGAAAAAAAAAGGAGTAGATTGGGAAGTTTGAAAATAAAAGCACCAAATTGAATGACGAGACTAAAGATGTTTTTGAGACAATTAAGTACGTTTTAGTTTAAACTTAACGTTTGTCATTTGAATAGTACTTAAATATGGAGAAACCATCAGGGTTTCTTTTCTCTGGAAAGTTGGTCAGGGCTAGTGGATGTAAGGTCAGGTCTAGTAAATATTATTTGAAGTAGCCCGACTGGTCTAGTGCTCAAGAAAGTAAATGTCAAACCCTGCTAACCCACATATGAAATATCATTATCATCAAGTGAATGGTTCTCAAGATATTGAGCGGACAACACATGGTCTACAGACCGACCGACCGACCAACAGGTGCAAAACAATATGCCCCCTCTTTTTCAAAGGGGGGCATAAAAATAAACTCCAACCACCTGCCCATTTTTATTTCCAAACAAAGATGAAAATCTAAAAAATAATTTTATGACTAGGCCAAAATAAAAAATGTGTTTGTTTCAGGTCGACTGCCCGACCCTAAATATATCCACCGACCCTATTAATTTTTTTCAATTTTCCGATTTCAATTCATCGATATACGAACTATTACCCGAAATGCCAAGACATCTATAATTGTAATATTAAAACTCCATCACATACTGTGTATTTTGTAAATTAAACATTGTGCTCTGAACCCATTTTTTATCTGTTAAACACATTATATTACAACTTTAACCATAAAATTTTCATTGATTCGAAGGCACTTATTTATTTTTATAAAAAAAAAGTATTAAAAAAAAAAAAAAATAAACCTACCTACCAACCCTTTTTTTAAAAATGAGAGGCGACCTAAAACAAACATTTTTTTTTTTTGCCCTATGTGGCCTAAAATATTTTGTATACTTACTAATTTCAAAACTCGAAAGGAAATGTTATCCATGTGAAGCCATCGTGCTCTGTTCATCCTCTGGGGAAGACAATTCTTTGATTTGCAGTTTGTGTCATGACTACACCATATCTTCTAATCTCATCATACTATCAGAAAGTAATTTTGGCAGTTGGCAAGTGTATCAATGGTGTTACTTCTTCATGATCAGATATTCTATACTGTGTCATATTCAGCATAAAGTAACAATTAAGGGCTATCATCTAGTTCTGAGGTACTGAGGAAGGGCTGTTTTTCTCAACACATAGCCTTTCTTCTGGTATTCTTAGGGATACTTTATTCATCTTTTAATTACATTTCCTTCTTGGAGATTAAAAGTTGAAGACCACTGAAAGAAAAAGAAGTGATTTAATGAATTCCATGTAGTTTATCGAATGTGCTGACCAGAATATTATCTAACTGTAGCCCCCCCCCCCCCCCCCCACCCCACCAAGCATGCAATGTCATACATGTATCTGAAATCAATACTTATAAAAATTAATTAAAATTAAAATCTTCAAATATACAATCTTGTTACACATCTCCTATATTTTTCACATACGATAACTCTGAATTTTTAATAAGTGCGTCCTTTTGTCCACAAACTTTTAACAACCCCTCATAAACAATTTACAAATATGATATCAGAAATAATAATCTAAAAAATTATCCTGTTGTTCATAGATGCATGCCATCAACATTAAGAGTATAACAAATAACAAAAGCTCTCCTGACATTGTGCCATTCTGAAAGAAATGAGGTGCTTATACCCCCAAAGGCAGGGGGGTAACCCAGAATTGTGTCTAGAGAGCGGAATAATATATTTATGGAATTAACCAAAAAATTAGTAATAATTTTTTTTTAGCTATGAATTCATGTTAAATAAAGTGCACCGCCATGGCACATGATACGACCGTCACATATTGTTAACAGTATAGATAGTACCCATTAAAACATTTTTTTTTATATCACCTTAATTAAATGTCACAGTGACCTTAAAGTAGCATGTGACACACCTTCTACCTAAGATGCATTAGTTGACCAATTTTGGTGATTCTAGGTCTAATAGTTTTCAAGTTATGAGCCGGACAAGTTTTTGCCATATATGGCCATATCTTCTTAATGAAAAGTCACAGTGACCTGGTTTTAATGTGCGACACACCTTCTACCCAAGATGTATCTACAGACAAAGTTTGATGATTCTAGGCCTTGTAGTATTTAAGTTACGAGTCGGACACGAAAAAGCTAACAGACGGACAAGTTTTTGCCATATATGGCCATATCTTCTTAATGAAAAGTCACAGTGACCTGGTTTTAATGTGCGACACACCTTCTACGCAAGATGTATCTACAGACAAAGTTTGATGATTCTAGGCCTTGTAGTATTTAAGTTACGGGTCGGACACGAAAAAGCTAACAGACGGACGGACAGACACGCCATACCATAATACGTCCCGTCTTAAGACGGGCGTATAAAAATTGGTCATGGTAGCTCAGTGGTAACACAGTCTTCGACATTAACCAGTGGCTGATGCCCGAGGCCAGTAAAATCGGGATCGGGCTTCTTAAAATATTAAACCCTGGAGTCCGATGGGCCTGTAAATGTTTTCTTATATGTTCTGTATATATTACAAATAAAGCGTGAGATTGACTCAGACTAAATGTCATGACTTAGTAGTCAAATTTCGCATAGAAAAATTATCAACCATGCTGCCTTTTCTGAAGTATAGGGAGGGGGCTCGTCCGGGAAAGTCAAAACCACCCAAGCATATTTCACAATCACAACCATCCGATAAAAACCCCCCAAAAAAACTGTCGTACGAGGAGAAAAAAACGAAAATTCATGCCCCATTGGACCGAGGGCAGTGTTCAAAATTAACCATAGACCGAATATATGTCAAATGGCACTGGTCTATGCCAACTGTAATTGAGATAGACCAAATTGTCTATGCCAATTTTCTAGATTTAAAGCAATAAAGTTATCCAAGAGGGCCTTGCATGGTCAGTCGACGTCTGATAAACATTATGAGGAAAGGATGATATTACAGAAATGGAAAGAAAATACACTTTCTAAGTATATTAGAAGTAAATGAAAATGTTTTAAATTTGTGTTATTATTTTTTCAATGTTGTGGTCTATGCCAATTCGATGAGGTCTAAGTCATCTTATTTTGGCATAGACCTGTGGTCTATACCAAGTTTTAAACCAATTTCGAACACTGCGAGGGTAGGCCTTGGCTAACATTTAAAAAATGTTTTGTACGTGGTGTATACAAAACAGAGTTGAACATGAGCTGCTGATGTATCTGCGAGATTAATCAGTCTATGCGAAAGACATCGGACCGTCGGACCTGACCGATATGCAGTGCCTCAGGTCCGATGCATCATTTTTTACACCGGACCTGAATGTCAGATGTCTCAATGTCCGGTTTTGAGCTTTACTATCTTGATGCGGAGTTTGTTATAAGTAAAAAAAATAGCACACATCCAAATACGTAAATGAATTGATTAAAACCGCATGGACTGTCTAAAGTATTATACGGGAAGGATTCCTGGAATAGTATAACTAGTATAATAAATAAGATTCACTTGGTTTTGCATTTTCACGTGTTTCACTTTTTTACATTAGGTTTTTCGGTCTGACAAAATTTGGTTCGGTCCGGTGTGTTAATTGATTACACTGGACCGAATGTCCTGTGTGGTCCAAAAACTTTCGCATATACTGGATTAATATGTTGAAAAATAATATAATCCTTTTAATGTCAGTTGTTCTTTAACTATGATCATCTTGACCTGTATTTTCCTACAGTAAAAGAACTGTGCATGTGTCTATAGAGTAGAATCAGCAAATAACAAGAGATCAAATTAGAAAATAAACATTTTGGGCCTGCAAAATATTGTTCGGGCTTGCACAATTATTATACTGGGAGGCCCGAAGGGCCTGTACTTTACAAAGTTTTTCGTGAAGACTGGTAAGAGTATCAAGAAATCATGGTTTCGAGCCATGCTTGTACTTTATTTAGGGTGAAAATGTAGGTAGTGAGGTGAATGCTCCATCATCATATTTAGCATTCAAAAGAGAAAGTTGCTGGTCTTTCAGATGAGACCTTTAAACACCACATGCATGCGTCTAAATGTGTGGCACTTCATACTACTGAAATATTCTCTACAGGTATTATACTAAAATCAAACATACACATACATGTATATTCATATACATGTTAAAAATCTTAATTATCATTTTAGAATTTTCTTCTTTTGACAAAATGATGCGCAAGTACATAAATGGAAGCTATGCCACTATATGTCATGACACTGTACAGCTTGATCAGTTGATACATCACATAAACAGTCACAGATGTAAACAATCAAGAAAAACTCAGTACACAACATCACCCCTTAATTTTGAATTGTAGCTGAAGATCATTCTGCCAAGATCGAAATGCAGGTTGGCAATGATTAGCGAGGGTTATATTATTCTTAAAAAGTAGATTGAAATCAAAAGTTAACTGCCAAAGTTATCAGGAGACAATAATCCATACATGGTTTGAATTTCCTCCACTGCCACCTAAAGTGCACGTGTAAACAACGCGTGTGACATGCACCACACCCCGACAGGCTACATTGTAAACAAGTCAAATGCATTCAGAGTAATCGTTTTACATATGATATTCTGTTTGGTTTATAGTCTTAGTAGCTACATACCTATGCGGTACACCTGTACCATGTACGTACTGCAAACAGTGCGGCGTAATGTACATTTGCATCCTCGGGGATTTCAACCCGGACAAAGTGGAACATGCCAATCCGAATACATATATATCTTTCGTTTTTATTTTTGCATTTTATTTATTTATCTATTTATGTCATGGCGTTGGGAAAAAAAACTTCAAAGTAGGGAGACAGATGAAAAGGGGGATACGGTCCAATCATCCAAAAAAAAGTCCCGTGTGGAGGGGTGGGGGTGGGGTTGATTCCTAAGGACTTGGCGCATATCTATTTGTTTTTAAATGTGAAATTCTATCCAAAATCAATATGAATTTTTAGTATACAGAGTACATTAACTGCAAAGATTAAATTTTAGAAAAAAACCCAAACAGTTCACGTACTAGATATATCACTTTCATCATCGGAATTTTCAGTAACTCGGGTACTCTGTCGCTTGTACATAACACGATCGGTATGAAACACCATTTAATCAGTCTATCTAATAAAAAACTCATTGTTAATATGCAAAATTTTCTTTCAACCGTGTTTACTTACCTCAGATGGGCCAACTTCTTTCCCTGGAAAACTCCATTATGATGACATCACAAATTACGTCATTCAAAACAGAGTATGCGCACTTCGAAAGTGTGTAAGCCATGCTCGCAAGGAAAAAAGATGGACGAGTGCTAAATCTTTACACACCTGTTACACACATCTCATAAATCCTGTTAAGTAAACACTTCAGGATTTTGATGGTAGATGAACTATTTAATGATTTTATGCTGATTTTTATAAAAATCCAACTGAACACCACCATTTTCGTGTTCCTTTGACCGACCCCGTGTTGATTTACACGTGTGCCTTCTTATTCACTGGTTCAATTGACAGGGCTTACAAACACACACACACACACACACACACACACACACACACACACACACACACACACATACGTGTAATCCAGAAGATGGCCTAGTAGATATTTGTCCTGTGAAAGTGTACAGGTATGGCAATTGCTTCTATTGGGTCTTCTTTAAAGCCATTTTTGGTCATTAAGAGAGACATATGGAAGTGATAATTTCAAATACCCGGATTAGCTGATCCTCCGATTGTTCTATTGTGACGAAAACCCTTTGAATTTATATGGGATATACAACTTATACACAGGCCAATGTTAAAGACATAGATTGTAGGGACCCGATATTATTGTTTTACAAAGAACAACTATTTTCTGACGTAACAAGACAAAAATTGAGATTGTTAGCCACGTGCAAACACTACTTGTACCTTGTAATATATCAGAAACTTAGAAGGGTTAATTATTTTACAGATTGACTTGCTTAAAATTAATAAAAAAACAAAACAAAACAAAACCCATTAACACCAAGAAATGGTGCTTAAATTGTACGATCTTCAAAAGTTCAAATTGTGTACATGTGTGAGTGTGTGTGTTGAATGGGGTGGGGTGTAGTCTTCATACATTAAACTTTTCTCAACACTTTCTTCCGACTTCAATTTATTAATCGTGCAATGGATAGGTCGGCACATGGATGAGTTTTAAACATTCAAGCTTGCATATTAAACCAAACCCCATCAGATTCTACTGTAAGGGTGTCAAACGTCGGTGTCAAATGCCATAAAATCACGAGGAAAATCAGAGGCAAAAAGTATATAAACGTCTTGTATTTAGATGCATCTTTTCAAGCACGCTATACAACATTTTCATTTTAGAATTAGATGCATTAAACTTATGAAATAGAGAGAGAGAAAGAGAGATTCCACATATGATGATGTATATAATGATACAAATAACCATGTAGTCATCATTTTCATTTAATACATGACACGTGTTATTTCTTTATTACTTCTACAGTGTAGCCAACACGAATCCCTTGTTTACCGCGTCCCCGCGACGGGTAGTTCATCCTTCCGCATTACATCGTCATGATTTTTCATAGCGGGGTTTCTGGAGTATGTCATTTTGAATTAAAGTACATTTTTCATCATTGCTGGATACATCACACAAAAAATCTGTGATAAATATCATAACCCTACAAGGAATTGGAAATAAATAGATGCACGATGGTTTCTTGAATTCTTCACCTTACATACATTGTAAATGTTTTTGTCAGGAAAATTAGGACTCAGCAATAGTTCATTTTGTATATATTGATGGGTTTAATTGAATAGCTAAATATGCAATTACGAAATCTATTTAAGGGCATGCGGGACCATGTGACTAAAAATATCTATTTCATAGATATTTTAAAATTCTTTTTTCGGGATATCCTTCACAGTGTGTACAAATTGTATGAACTCGTTCTAAGTATACACGGGATGTAATAAGCTTTGAATTTCTCCCGTTTTCGAAAATTGTAATTTTTTCAAGATCATACGGATTTTAAATGAAAAAAAAAAATGATTTGGTGATTGTGTTTCTATTTTGTTGTCAGTAATCTATAAAATATATGTAGAATATAGAGTAAATAACATTACATGCCATATGCTTAAACATAACCATATGATAAGAATTTGGGGAAAATAAGAATTTGAGATGGAAGCTCGAACTCAGATGCAGGATAGCCAAGACTCTAAATGAAGCACTGCCCAAAAGGCCGCCAATAACTTATTTTTCAAACGCAATTAAAAGTTATTCATATACCTAACATCCTGTAGAAATATGAAAGGGCGAATCTAACCCTGATTTTGTCGTACGCATCCTCGAAGTTAAGCATTGTGATGTCAACTTACATTTTATTCGTAACAAGTGATTCTACTTAGTCAGTGACATCTTCAGCCTTCTTGGACATAATATTTCGGCATGCGGTAGCTTTTCGCTAATTTCACAATGATATTGATAATATTGGTGAATTATGTGTGAAAGTCTTATCTTATTCCGCTTACAGGTAATGTACAAGCACTAAAGAAATAACACTTGGATGCATTAAAATTATTACTATTTAATAATTTATTTCCTCGGTTACATCGTTAGATGTGGGATATCTCTCTCACACACCCTGTGTGAGGGGAGTGTGGAGTCTTTCAATACTAGTAACTATTTCACGAAACATTTTTTCCATCT
This sequence comes from Ostrea edulis, assembly GCF_947568905.1. NCBI lineage: Eukaryota > Metazoa > Mollusca > Bivalvia > Ostreida > Ostreidae > Ostrea > Ostrea edulis. The sequence goes on along the minus strand of NC_079171.1, from coordinate 11,676,308 downwards.
ACAACTATTTTCAAAAATAATGGGGGAAGAAGCTATCTCAACTTACTTGCAAACCACCGTGGTGGTCTACAGGTAGAGCGCTCGCCCCGCATATGGAAGTTCGGGGTTTGAGTTCCGAGTGCGACAAACCTAAGTCGTTAAAACATGTGGTGACCGTTCCGTCTCAAAATGTTCAGTATCGGGAATGAATAAATGGGGGAAATAACAGTGATCAATCTTAAACTCCTATAAGTAATAGAACATAGATAGCTGAGCAAACACGGACCTCTGGTCACATTGGGGGTGGACTCAACTGCATAGAAGCAGTAAGCATCCCCTGTCGACCGAACTCATCCGTCGTGAGCCCAATATCCTGATCAGGTAAACGGCGGTATCCGTAGTCAAAATCAGTGTGCAAAAAAGGCTTGGCATTTTTTTGACGACAATGGAATTTGCGAAATGCTGATTTCAATAGAAACTGTTGAAACTCCTGTAACATAAACTTGTTTGTCAATAGCTTGCCTCGATTCAAAGACTGACCATAAGCAGAGCAAGCTCTTGTGTATCGATTCAGTTGAGAGATATAAACAAGATATGCAGGTGATAATGGAATATATCTACATAAATATGGGAAGTTGACGATTGAGAACCTGAAATCATTCAATTTGTTATACAGATGAGTTGTCAGTTTGCCTTTAATGCATACTTTCAATAAAATAGCTAAGTGTGAAGCAAAAGCGGACGACTCTTTGATGTCTTCTATTTCGAGCTCACAAGGATATATCGAATCAACACATAGATGAAAGTTATTATTGTTAATAGACAAAACGTCGTCGGTATATATAAATGTCGAATTGAAGGTCACAGCAAGATTATTTTCTTCTCACGTAGAAGTTTTTGAATCAATTCTGCTTCATATGCATATAGAGACAAGTCAGTTAACAAAGGGCCATTATTCATACCCATGGAGATCACAACGCACTGTTGGGAAACCTGATCACCAAATACCACAACGATGTTGTTAATGAGGAGCTCTAGCATATTCAATTTTTGATTTCATCTCCAGAGTACCCGTGCGTGGAATGAGAGTTGTGTTTAACAAAGCAATTTCTTGGATGATTTATCATTAGATATGAATATCTCCGTTTCTGTTTGTGTTAAGGAATTGTCTGTCGGGTCAAAAATTCTAGTTCTTAATTTATCGTGAAAATTTTGGTAATTAAAATTAACTAAAGGATCGTTAGATTTTTTTTAGAATCCATATTTGATTAAAATCACTTCTGACAGATGTAGTCGCAAACTAAGTTTGTAGCTTCTCCTTCAGAGCTGTCAATGTGAGGAGCTTGGTAGATGACTTGCTTGATGAAGCAATCTATCTTTGTAAGGATTTTATGCAGTTTAGGAATCCAGTATAGCTATGGTAACTTATACTCATTGGACAATTCATTGGGATATTAAATTTGTCTAAAACTGAAGCATGCTTTGGAGGAATATCATCCTTTGATATATCAGTTGTAAGTACGATTACCAAAAAACAGGAACTAATACCAAGTTCGTGTAAAATACTGTTATTATAATTATGTTTACAAACAAAGATAATGTTGTTACAAGGTTTGTCAGCTGGATTCAAAACATATTCCTCGTGTAACCTATCTGACTCTTTCATCACTTCTGTTTTGCTAAACACAGAAGGATAAATGATACACACTCTTGTTTTAATATGTCTAATGTGAGATTTTAATAGTCATCTTATGCTTTTAATCAATTCTGACAATGTGTCAAGCTCTTTTTCATATTGAGCCCATCATTGGAAATTCCAAGTATAGACTACCTGTGGCTTCTCATATTCAGTATCAGGTGTGAATATCATGGGTCCTGAGAGATGACCTCCAAACGGATATCCCGTGTCACAGTAGGTGTGACAGACTAAAAAAAACCGTCACTGCTCAGTGACCTTAAGCGGCGGACATAGGTGTAAATTTGAAGCCCTTGGACGCGTTTGGTGAAATCTCCATATGAATTAAATATTTTCGAGGGGACGCTAAATAAAATAAAATCAATCAATCTATTTACCTGCAATGCAAAAAAGTTCATTGTCATACAAAGACGTTTGGAAGGGGACATGGTTATTGTACACAAATGAAAGTAATGAGATCAACGAATACAGACTGTATTGAACAGCATTTCAACAATACTATTTCTGTGATACATTAGGAAGTAAGAATTCACAATCAGAATTTACAAATGTCAATGACTTCACAGTAATTAGATAACTGATGACATTAGTATATACATGAGAATTTGACGTTTCTGTTTCAGGAAAATTTAGACTATATTCTGTTGGTGAGATGAGGCGGATTTTCCTGAGCCATATGGGATAAGACAGTTTCCCTGTGACATGTATCGATCTTTTATCCACGATATACTTAATAAATCAACTTAATTCAGTAATTATATATCAATCTTCGTTATTTTCTTTCTTTAGTTACTTGTCTTGGAATGATATAACCACGGTAGATAATGGCGCATTTATTGGATTGACCAGCTTAAGGACACTGTAAGTATGTTTATCACGATAATTAAAGCTCAATAATAGTTAATGCTGTATGCCTTGATTGAGTTCATTATTATATATCATATATTAGTATTACCTATCAACAATTTATAATGCCCATTCATATGTCAATTCAATATATTCCAGTGAACTCGAAATGAAAGATACCACATAATCGTCTTATTCTGTCTCATACTGCATATCTTAAAACAAGTTTGTCACAATAATTAAAACTCAGCAATAGTTCAGTTTGTATGCATTGAGGGAGTTAATAGACTAGCTAACGATGTAATGGTGTAAATGGCATAAGGGATATAGTGTTAGGACACATATGATTGATGAAATATCAATAACGCGAGCGTTGTGTTAAAGACTGTTGCTTGAAAAGTAAATATTTCCAGAAATCGTGAAGAGAACTGCTAGCATCCCGTAGTATACATGTCTACATAGGATTTATATCAGCGTTTGTAGCATTTCGACAATATTATTTTTTATGATATTTTAAGATACTATCAATAAAATAAATTTTGTTAAGTATAGAAAAAAGAACAGAGACTATTACAATTAACCGATAAAATGCCACTCTCAAGCAACAAAGGTATTTAATCAATAAGATATCAAGATTGGCTGAATTTCTACACGATCGATCCTTTTTGTGACATGCACTGGAGTTGACTGTCATTTCACACAGTAACAGTTTAATTATAATTAGCATATTTAGAACTCCTACATGATCAACATATTGTTAGCATTTAAAACCACCAAGAAAAGCATTTTTTTTAAAAGAAAAAGCATACATGATAGAAGCGTAAAAGCAATTGTGATTTATACTCAAAACTCACAAATGTTAATGCTATGATGCAACTTTTAATCGTTTTTCGGCAATGTTTCTATTTTCTTCTGAAAATATGATACATACTAAACCTGCAACTTGAATCAGTGAAACATAGCTGAGTGCCATTTTTGCACAGTCAAAACACACACACACACACACACACACACACACACACACACACACACACACACACACACACACACACACACACTAAAAAAAAACGATAAAAAAAAACAAACAAACAAGCACATTCTTAAATAAAAATTACAAAAGACGCATACTATATGAACGAAGAAAAACCCGAATACACATATACAGAAGAATTTGGGGGTAAGAAGCAAATCGCCAATGCAGATGGGAAACATAACATATGCAAAGATAAACAGTGACCCAATAAAACACAGATACAAAAAGAAGAATCATGGGTAATATACACAGCACTAACACACTTGCAAAAGTAAAATTTAACGGGAAACAATAATAGTTTATATAAAAAAACACTGATTGCCAAATAAAATAAAAAATCTAGGATTTAAGCAGGGAAATCTCGAATATGCAGTAGCTACATTTACAATTTACTTCTGCACACCAATTTAGGGTATGATTTAAGAACTGACTATTCCATGAAAATTGTTGACATCATTAGACAAAGAGTTTTCATTAGTTAAAAACCGTAGCATTTAATGAATATCTGGCTTGACATATTTTATTGCTTACATTCAGTTTATTTTACATCGGTGAACATGTAAATATTGCTATCACTGAATATGGGTAGAGGGATGTGTGTGTGTGTGTGTGTCTAAATTGATAGGCTCTTTAGTCCTAAATGTGTGTGTGTCTAACTTCATATATTCTTTAGATCTAGATGTGTGTATGTAACTTGATGGGCTCTTTAGACCTAGATATGTGTGTGGGTCTAACTTGATAGGTGCTTTAGACCTAGATGTATCTGTAACTTGATAGGCTCTTTAGCCCTAGGTGTGTGTGTGTGTGTGTGTGTGTTTAAGTTGATAGGCGCTTTAGACCGAGATGTGTGTGTCTAACTTGGTAGAGTATTTAGACCTAGATGTATGTGTGTGTGTAACTTGATAGGATCGTTGGGCCTATATATGTGTGTGTTTAACTTGATAGACGCTTTAGACCTAGATGTGAAAATAAATACCCTGTGTTATTTAATGAATTTTAAAGTTATTGTAGAAATATATCAGTACAGTTGAAATAAGAGTCCGCTTTACATTACAACGGATTGTTATTGTAGACATATATCAGTACAGATGCAAATAAGAATCCGCTTAACATTACAGCGAATAGTTATTGTAGAAATGTATCGGTACAGATGCAAATAAAAACCCGCTTAACATTACAACGGATAGTTATTGTAGAAATGCATCGGTGCAGATGTAAATAAGAATCCGCTTAACATTACAACTGCTAATCTAAAGTCTACATTCAGAGACACATTTCTACTCCAACATTCATTCGTTTTATTCACGTATCAACCGACTAGGCAGCTATTGCATCCCATTGCATATTTTATTCAAAAGAAGTTAATACATAGAAACCCATGCACAAAAACATATATACGAGAAAGGCATTTAGCAATAAGCGCCTTGTGAAGATTGTATATGAAATTGGTTGACATCAACATCATTACGGAAGACCTAATCATCAAAAAAATGCAACAGTTAATAATACAGAAATGAATAAATGAATTATAAAAAATGAAAAGAGTTTTAAAAAATGTTACATAAAGTGATATATATATATATATATATATATATATATATATATATATATATATATATATATATATATATATCGCTGTGCCAATTATATTTTTCATTCAATTTTCAGTCTTATAAGCTAATATTCAGGTATTCATAATATGAAGAGAATATTTCAATTTTTGATTAAAACAGAGAACATATCAATGACACTCGTTGCGGCAGTAAACGTTGATGCCTGCATTTTTAAAAAGTATCCAATACTATTATGTAAAATAGTACTAAACATTATCAAAGTTAGAACCGAACTCACTATTAGACCAGCATATCTTACTTTATTTAGTCTGAGTGTCGGTAGAATGGAGAAAATGTCTGATACTGGTATTTTATGTAAGAAAGGAAAGGAAACCTCCTGACAGGAAGAGGGTGGAAAATGTTAAAATAAGCAAATTATCATGGTGTATGCCAAACCGCAGATATATTGTACAAGAAATCAAAACATCTTAGAACATTTTTTTTTAATTTGTTAGAAGTAAAGGAACTTAAATCGTAAAAGGTTATCTTTAGCCAAATGTTGAAAGTAAAGGAGTTTAAAGGTGATCTTTATAGGTTTAATTTCGCGTAAACTTACTTAAAGATAACCATTGCTTCTTTAATTAAAGTAAAGTTGACGCAAAGGTAACCTTGATTTTTGGTTAACCTTTAGGAGAATTTACTTCCGAAGTAAAGTTTTGTAAAGTTATTGTTTCATGCAGTGTATATTGTACAAGAAATCAAATCATCTTAGAACAATTATGTTCATATGACGCATGCATGCTCTGTTCTGTGCATGTTTTTAAACTCTTGTGGTTTTTTTAAAATTACATTTACAAAGCGTAGGAAATTAAAACCGGTGAACTCGCTTTTTATTCAACCGACATGTTAATTTTACATAAAATTAACTTTATATTTGATTAGTTTGGTTCTATTACCTGTATCAAAATAAGATGTCTTACCAATGAATTCATTTTATCATTACTATGGAGTTATAATGATAATTAATTTTGAAATTCACAAATATATTATATTGTAATACATGGATCGAGTAGGAAAATAATATAATTAAATAATAAATGGAACTGGTTTGATCCGATGATGATATCACGCGCACACTTCTCTTCGTCATGTGTGAAATAAATTATTAGTAGGAGTAAACATCCTCTGTCAACTGGTCAAACCCACCTTGAGCACTATATCTTGATTAGGCAAACATAGTTATTTGTAGTCAAAATAAGTGTGCCAAGAACGGCCTAACGATTGGTCTAAAACAAGACTACCTTCTTTACAAGGATTTGTTCTGTCGCATCACTGTTCGTTATCTTCACCTTCCATTTGCAACTCATTTAAGACTTTTCCTAGAAATCAATGTTATTGTACATAAATATACCTCTCTGCACTCCATACTACAAGAGAGTACATCAGGTACATGGGTTTTTTTTTATAGTTGTATCGTAGGGGATATATTTTGTCACTATTCACTACCACATTCAAGTGATGGACTGCATATGTGTAAAACTTCCCGTAAAAAGAATATAATTTATTTGCGATATTATGTCAGACTCTATTATTGTAGATATAATATGCATCAAAGTTATAATTCATACATGTTGTGAACTGAAAATCACCTTAATCTGAATGTATGATGATTTCTTAATTGGAGTCACTTACATATATATCTTCAGCGTGTGTAAATTGTGCAGAAGTTCAGGAACATATCCGACAGCCAGTGATACGGATTTTCGGATATATATTCCATATTTATAGCTATACGTTTGAAAATGCTAGTAGTAACTTCTGACTTAAATATTAAAGTTTAACTATTGAAAGAAATGTTGAAACCCGATATATCGCTGTTTGTGCCAATATAAATTTAAAAGATAGTACGTTCAGTGCTCCGACTGGACCAAAATTCCCTTTCGCCACTTTTTCGGAGTGCGGTGCAGCGCAAATAATTGCATGCTTTACAATTATTTCTATCGTATTATTTTATTCATTACACTGATTTTAGCATTTTGAATCAGTTGCATTACTTAATCATATCCACCTGCCATATCTAAATACTTATTTCTAAATTATTAAGACATCGATTTGTTTTTTTATAAAATATATTATGGAAATAAAAAATCAGATGATAAATCATAAAAATATAAACTTCATGATGCTACACCCCTCAATGAAAACATTGTGTACATTGTCCAAAATGCAGATGTCACAAAACATCAACCCCAATTTAGAGTCGTATCTCAATCATTTCCTATTAAATTTCTGTTTTTGGTATGGACGGTTTTGCAATTTGTACAGAATAAGATGTTTGAGTAGGTGGGGTTGACTGTAAAGCCAAACAAATAAATTATTTAAATTCTAGACTGACTTAGGATAGGAGCTAGGATATTAGTGTCAAAATAGAATGGGGTGCATAGTCTGGTGAGATTAGCATTTTTATACTGTTGCGCACCGAACTTCAAAGAAAATTATTTATTAAAATTGCTATGAATATATCAATGGTGACCGACAACATTGCTTATGTGCTGCATGTCTAGTGTAGGTGTAGGCCAAGATTATTGTACAACAAATGGCATAATGATAGCAATGAATACACTCATTTGAATAGCATTTCATTAAGGCTATTTTTGTGATATAGTAGGAAGTAAAAAAATCAAAATTTACAATGTCAATGATTTCACAGTAATTAGGGACAATTACTTTTGGTTTACCCTTAGATATTTGTTTAATTTTAAATACAATAGCCGTGATAACACGAAGACGAAAATATATTCAATCAATTACTTTCCTACTTGTCAATTTGCCAGGATTTGCCAAAATAATGATATTGTTGTGTTTCTGTATTTCTAACGGTGACTATCAGTGTTATTTCTTGCTTGATTATCCATCCATCCTCATTTATCTGATGTCCATTATATATTAGTTGAATATGGATATATTTTTATAAAACAGTTGTGACATCCCTGTATTGATGAAAAATTGAGGTTTGTGTTTCAGAAAGGTTATTTTCTGTTCATGAGCTGTGACACGTTTTCTTGAGTCAGGATTCGATTTTTTTCTGAAATATACTTATTAAATCTGCAACTTTATTTTGAACTTTATTCTGCAAATATATGCTAAACCTCATTATTTTCTTTCTTTAGTGACTTGTTTCGGAATCAGAGACTGTAATCATCTTAGTCACAATAATTACAACTCAGCAATAATTCATTCTTTACGCATTGGGAGAGATAATTGACTAGTTAAAGATTCAGTATTGTAAATAACTGAAGGAAGGGGTATAGTACTATGAGACATATAAATTATGAAATATTATTAACTTGAGAGTTGTGGTGAAAATGTGAATATTTACTTGACATGTGGTTGTTGTTTATAGGCCTTCTTTTATTCGGTGAACTTGTGCTGCCGTGCTTTGAAACAATGTACCGACTGCAGGGAAGTGTACATACGGATATGTACCGGAAACGGCAACGTATCATTAAACAACAATTACAGCAATTACATGAATTATAGCCAATTTCTAAATTATAAATTGATTGAGAGGGCATACATGCTGGCCAAGGAAAAGTGGGAGGGGGTGAATCAATTCGGGAATTCTCTTCTTGATGTCATTGCTTTCTCATGCGGAAGTACACATTGATATCGATGGAGATACAAAAGACATCCACAGATAGCCTCCTTGGACGTTAATGTGTAGCTCGCGCGGGAAAAAAATATAGGACTTCAAATGTGCCGATAATTGTAAAGGTTCACTGTGTTCGGGGTATGTTTTCCACCCGCGTTGTGTAAAAAACGCATAAAACTCGTGTCGAGTATTGTATACGTGCACAACAATAAATAAACACATGTGTAGATTGAAAAAAAAACCACTGTATGCATGAACAGCCATAAAAAAACACATGTGTAGATTAAAACAAAAACAACACACACTACATGGGGAAAAAAACCACACATAACAATCAGAGTCAAAACAAAGTAACATATTACTTATACAGTTGGGAAATATAAAATAATAAATAGATATGCAGGTGCTAACTACAACACACATAGAAACAGAATAATCAGGGATAGGAAGGGTTAATATACACGGTACCAATGCAAATGGGAAAAATAAGCATGTACAACTTATACGGCACCAATATTGATGCACGAGATGCGCAGTTCGACAAATAATGGCTCCTCATTGATGCTCAAACTGAAATTTTGGAAATTCCAAAGAATCATAAACTTCTAAGAGCTGGAAATAAAACTAGGGTGCCAAAATACACTTAACCAAATTCGTCTAAGGATAGAGCTATGCATGAGGAAGATAATCCTTAATTTTCAAATGAATCTCTAAATTCTATCCCATCAATTAGATATATATCCGTATTTTCAAGCCAGTAACGAAGTACTTAGCTACTTGGCTGTATGTTCTGTTACGTGTATTTCTAATTTCTTATGTGCTTTTTTTTTACATTTACATAGCGTAAGGATTTATAATCGATCAACTCAAATTTTTATTCAACCGACATACTATTTCTCTATGAAGCTAACTTTTTTAATTTATAAGATTCTATCTCTATCCATTTGAAATTTATGTTTTCCTATCATCTTCCACCAGAGTTCGTTTGCACAGACCCAATGTATACGACAAGAGAGTCTGGTTTTATAATATGAAAATAAGATTTATTACCAATGAATTAATTTTATCAATGTTATGGAGCTATAATGATAATGTATTTTGAAATACACACATCTGATTACGCCCTCTTGAGCCCAATATCTTGATTAGGTATTTGTAATCAACATTAGTGTGCAAAGAACGGCCTAACAATGGATATGAAACACGTCTTCTTTCTGTACAAGGGTGTATTGTGTTACATATGCAAGTCAGTTAAGGCCTCCTGCAAAACTCAATGTTGTACATAAATGTACATCTGTGTACTTCACGCGATAAGACGGTACGTCACGACGTACAGGTTTTTCTAGTTGTATCCTACGGGAAATGTCGCAATATGTTGTTATTTACTACCACAATCAAGTAATGAACTGCATATGTGTATACATAATATGCATGGAAGTGATAATTCATGTCATGTTGTGAACTGAAAATCAATCCTAATCTGAATGTATGATGATGTCTTAATTGGGACCACTTAGATATATATATTCAGCGTATGTAAATTGTGCAGAAGTACAGGTACATTTTATATAGCCAGCAATACAAATTTTCGGATACGTATTCCATATTTATATATTTACGTTTCAAATGCTAGTAGTAACTTCGGACTTAAATATTAAAGTTTTGGTATTGATAGAAATGCGGGTAACCCGATAATATGCTGCTTCGTGCCAATGTGATTTTAAAACATACCACGTTTATTTTATGATTATTGTACAACAGATCAGGTAATGATAACAAAGAATACAGTTTCTATTGAATAACATTTCACTGATAATATTGTTGTGATATAGTAGGAAGTGAAAAAAAAATATTCAGAATTTACCAATGTCAATGAATTCACAGTAATTAGAGACAATTACTTTTGGTTTATCCTTAAATATTTGTTTAGCGTTAAATACGATAGTCATGATCAAAAGAAAATGAAAAATGCATTTAATCACTTACTTTCTTACTTATCAATGTGACCAGGATTGCCAAAATCATGGTATTGTTGTGTTTCTGTATTTATAACCGTGGCTATCCGTTTTATGTCTTGCTTGATTATCCATCCGTCGCCATTTATCTGATGTCCATAATGTATTAGTTGAATACTGATATATTTATTATAAAACACTTGTGACATTACTGTATTGTTGATAATTTGAGGTTTGTGTTCCAGGAAAGTTTAGGTTAGTTTCTGCTCATTAGATGAAACATCTTTTCTTGAATCAGGATTCAATATTTTTTTCCAAAATATACTTACTAAATCTGCAAGTTCATTCTGCGAATGATGCTTCACCTCATAATTCTCTTTCTTTAGTGCCTTGCTTTGGAATTGGGGAATGACGATAAAGAATGGCGCATTTCTTGGATTGACCAGTTTACTGAAACTGTAAATGTTTTAGTCACAATAGTTAGAACTCAGCAATAATGCTTTTTACGCATTGAGGGGGTTAATTCACTACCTAAGGATGCAATAGTGTAAATAACTTGAGGAGTTGGTATAGTACTAGGACACAGGTGACTGATGAAGTATTGAAAACGTGAGAGTTGTGGTGGAAATGTGAATATCTTCTTGGTAGGAATAACACAGGTGTTTGTATACATGATTTCGAAAATTATTCGTTTCATAGAAGTGTGTGGACGTCTGTTGGGAAGTGTATATATGGATATGTACTGACAACACCAACGTATCATTAAACAACAATTACAACCATTGCATGGATTATAGCTAATTTCTAAATAATGAATTGGGTATGCATACTTGCCAAGCGAAAGGTTTTTTTTTGGGGGGGGGGTGAACAATTCGGGATATTTCTTCTTAATATCATTTTTTTCTTTGTTTCATCACACGGAGGTACACGGTGGCATCGATGGATGTACATATGACATCCATTGATGTGCACTGTGGTGTACATAGAGATCCTCCGTGGACGTCAATGTCTAGCTCGCGCGGAAAAAAAAATAGGACTTCAAAGCTGCCGACAGTTTTAAAGGTCCACTGTGTTTGGGGTATTTTTGTTTCATCCATGTTGTGTGAAACACGCATAAAACTCGTGTCGAGTATTGTATACGTGCACAGCAATAAATAAAGACATGTGTAGATTGAAAAAAAAAACCACACAGTATATGGACAAAAACACACACACACAGAGAAGAATGAGGGTTAAAACAAAGAAACATATTACTTATACAGTTGGGAAACATAAAATAATAAATAGATATACAGGTGCTAACTAAAAACACAAATAGAAACAGAAGAATCAGGGATAAGAAGGGTTAAAATAAACAGTACCAATGTAGATGGGGAAAATAAACATGTACAACTTATACGGTGCCAATATTTATGCCCCAGATGCGCATTTCGACAAATAATGACTCTTCAGTGATGCTCAAACTGAAATTTGGGAAATTCCAAAGAATCATAAACTTCTATGAGCTAAAAGACATATTAGGGTGCAAAAAAAAACAAAAACAAAAAAAACGGAGCCAATTTCGTCCAAGGAGATACCTATGCATGAGGGAGACAATCCTTGATTTTAAAATGAATCTCTAAAGGGGTATTTGGTATGCAATTTCTCGTACATAAATACCCTTTTCTTGAATATCATTTTTTATAAATATTATGCTATACAATGTCAATTTATACTTGTATTTACCCTAATTACTTAATAAAGATATCGATATGTTGATAGTATCTTTATTTGATAAGCATAGACATCACCGTGGTTATATAGAGTAAATAGTATATGTAACGTGATGGGCATGCAACAATTACAAACTGTTGAAAAAGGCCACCCTAAACCAGAAATAAAACAATGAAATAGTTTTACTTAATTATGACTGTATATAAGTCCGTTTGAGGAAATTCGGTTTCAGGTGTCCCTTTTGTAACAAATGGATAAAATATAAAACAAATCGTTCTCAAACTATACTTTGAGATCTAGCAGCCTGTCAAACGTTAAACCTTTAAACTCACATGCCTGGTTGGCCTAATGCTTTGGGTGCTCAGTGATCTTACACTTAAACCATACATTCTGAGTTATAGTATATACTATTTTTCCAATCAATTTTTTGTTATGCTTTTCATTTTCTTTGGGGATCGTTTTCTTGAGGGAGTATTTTAAATGCGATACATATATTATAACAAATATTAGTCATTTTCATCATAACTTCTAATATTTGCAGGTTACGACTTAAAGAAAGGAATTCATTCCGAAATTAGTGTAGTTCCGTTTGTTTACACTAAGATGTTCCTGTGTGCACATGATTTTCAAACCGTAATGTGGCTGACGAAATGCTAAACAAATACTACAAGAAAAAGGACACAAATGCACAGCATGTAATAAGTAAAAATAGGTCAAGGGAGGAAAAGAACTGTTATACAGTTTAGCTTTTAAAAAGAAAATATAAACACTCATGTACCAACTGTCATATGATATTTAGGCAAAGTTAAACACTCAAATTATCAGTCAAAGGTAAATGAACTGATTGCATATATTAAAGGCGCTGCAGTTATTTCAGGACAGTGAGTTAAGCAATGATATGTGGAAAAAGGTTGTTGTGTAATATGAATGCACAGATCTATGAAAATATTGTACTGTTCATTATTCTAAAAAGGAAAATGGTTTAATTAGTAAAGAACGACTCGTATAAATGTCAGTAATGCTAAACTGCGGCAGTTATTAATCTTGGTTAACGAAACATTAAAAACGTTGGCCTTATATTTAAATATAACACGCCAGTTTATTATTCGATTTTTTTTCCATTTAGATTTAGTCGACCGTATCGGAAGCTAATGTGCTATACCTCTTTTATCCCAGCAATTAAATACACATCCGTATTTTCAAGCTAGTAACGAAGTACTTAGCTTCTGGGCTGTACGTTCTGTTACGTGCATTTCTTATTGCTTATGTGTTTGTTTTGTTTTACATTTACAAAGCGTAACGAATTAAAACCGGTCAACTCGAATTTTTATTCAACCGACATATTATTTCTCTATGAAGCTAACCTTTTTAATTAATAAGATTATATTTCTATCCATGCGAATTTTATGTTTTCCTATCATGTTCCACAAGGGTTCTTTTGTACGGACCAAATGTATATGATAAGATAGTTTGGTTTTATTACTTTTTATGAAAATAAGATTTCTTACCCGTGAATTAATTTTATTAATGTTATGGAGTTATAATGATAATGCATTTTGAAATACATACCTCTGTTTTTTTCTAATACATGAATCGGGTAGGGAAAAAATAAATCAAATGATTAAAGGAACTGATTTTACTAGATGATGAGATCACGTACATACTTCTTTTGGCCATATGTGTGATGAATTATTGGGAGGAGTAACCATACCCTGTCAAGTGATCACGCCCTCCTTGAGCCCAATATCTTGATTAGGTATGTGTAGTCAAAATCAGTGTGCCAAAAACGGTTTAACAATGGGTATGAAACACGTCTTCCTTCTGTACACGGGTGTATTGTGTTTCATATGCAAGTCAGTTAACTCCTCCCCCAAAACCCAATGTTGTACATAAATGTACCTCTATGCACTTCACACGATAAGACGGTACGTCACGACATACCGGTTTTTATAGTTGTATCCCAGGGAAAATATCGCAATATGTTGTCGTTATTTACTACCACAATCAAGGGATGAACTGCATCTGTGTAAACATTCCTGTAAAAAGAGTATAATTTCTTTGTGATATCATATCAGATTCTATTTTTGTATATGTAGTATGCGTGGAAGTGATAAGTCATGTCGTGTTGTGAACTGAAAATTAACCCTAATCTGAATGTATGATGATTTCTTGATTGGAACCACTTATATATATATATATATATATATATATATATATATATATCTATCTATATATATATATATATATATATATATATATATATATATATACATGTTCAGCTTATGCAAATGGTGCAGAAGTGCAGGTACATCTCGTATAGCCAGCAATACAAATTATCGGATAAATATTCCACTTAATTGAATGAAGGCGTCACATGCAAAAATAAAGTAAAATACACGCAAAAAATTGTGTGTTTCAGATGAAAAATATTTAATAGTAAATATCCAAGAACTAAAGGCCGTTTAAACCGATACTTAGTAGCCTTCATTATATTTCCATCGAGGCATGCGTTGATCATCACGAGACTATCACGTGACATTATATATTTAGAACCAACAACAATTATTGTGATAATTGCAAAAGTGCAACGATATCGGTTACATGCAGGCCGACCCTTTTAATATTGAAAAACAGAGCCTACATTACATTAACTGAAAAGTTTTTGGAGCAAGTTCTCCGATAGAAGGAAGTTTAAAAAGAATCTAATGTAGCATATTTCTTAATTTTCGAGAGTATGCAAGATATAGGATGCGGAAAGGGGTTTCTTTTTGTGTCAGAAGTTGGTCTCAACACTTTTCTGATATATCAATGTAATAAGAATAAAAATATATAAACATCAAGCACCACCATACACTGTACATCGTTGCATTTTTACATTAACTGCAGCTGGTCGCAATAATTATGTAAATTAAACACAGTGCTAATCCGAATCAGGAGAATGTAAAACTTATACGGTACCACTTTTGATGCTCCAGATGCGCATTTCGACAAATAATGTCTCATCAGTGATGCTCAACCGAAATGTTTGAAATCCGAAATAACTATGAAGTTTTAGATCTAAATATAGCCAAAAACAGCGTGTCAAACAAGTGGAGCCAAATTCGTCCAAGGATAAGAGTTATGCATGAGGGGCGATTTCAAGGTAACAATGTAAATTAAACATCACCTTCTTGCAAATTGAACATCACCTTCGTGCAAACTAGATATTATAAATACAGAGTGATTTGATATGAACAATAAATAATATATGATTATATGATAAGCATTTGACAAGAAATGTTTTCATGTATACTGCTTATCACTTGATAACGGTAGTAAACAATGACATAATATTATGACACTTTCCCTGCGATACAACTGTAAGAAATTGTACGTCATGACGTATGTTTTTATTGTGACGTCATATGGTGCGAAGTGCACTGAGGTACATTTATATACATAACTGTATATGTTCCCGGGAAGCCTTAACTGAACTGAGCAGGTTTATATTTATACGTTTGAAAATGCTAGTAGTAACTTCTGAGTTAAATGTTTTAGCATCCATAGGGATGTGGGGAACGGGATAAATTGCTGCCTCTTGCCAATATGATTTTAAAATATAGCACGTTTAGTTTAGAAGCAAATCATGATTATTGTACAAGATACGAGATAATGATAACAATGGATATAGTCTGTATTGAATAGCATTTCAATAATACGAATTTTGTGATATATTAGGAAGAAAAACATTTATTAAGAATTTATGAATATCAATAATTTCACAGTGATTAGAGATAATTACGCAGCTCAGTTAAGGTTATCCGAGAAAAATCACAGTGCTGTTATAGATGTACCTCTGTGCACTTCGCACCATATGACGTCACGATGATAAAGTACGTTACATCACAACTATGTTCTGATAGCTGTATCTCTGGGAAAGTGTCATAATATGCTGTCGTTATTTTCTACTGTTATCAAGTGATAAGCTGATTACGTGAAAATATATCTTTTCAAATTTATATATATTTATATATATATATATATATATATATATATATATATATATATATATATATATATATATAATATATATATTATTCCTTAATTATGTTAAATCATTCTCTATATGTAATATATAGTATGCACGAAGGTGATATCCATATTATATGTGACCAGCCATGAGATTTTGGTTCCAAATGAGGAATTTATCAAAAATGAGATTTTCGTTTTAAAATGACACACATATATGCCTAATTGCGCATTGAAATTTTTATGGTCTTATCTTGCATGGTTCCGAAGATATGACATCACAAATATGATATGTTATGCTGTAGAACTTGTAACACTTGATACTCAATGATGCACACAATTTGAAGTCAATTCTAAACAATGTTATGATATTTATTAAGAACAAACACGTGTTGTCAATATCTTCCTCTAAAGTATAGCATACAGACATTATCTTAACTAACAGTTACCCTAGGAAACATCCCCATTACAATATTGTCACCATAGCAACCGCTACAATTATATAATTATAAATGAAAAAAAAACCTTTTTTTTTAACTTTCTCGGTAAGTAAAATTATTTACAGGTAGAAAAAAAAAATACTAATTACATGTAGCGCTACATGTGTGTTGAAAAATATTTCAACTCAATATATACGAACTACTAATGTTCAATGTTCATGCAGCCAAACTCCATACACCATGCTATCAAGGTTATACAATATTTATATACAATACGGTGAAATATAACGGCCTAGTATCGCATTAGATGTAGAGAGTTTTCTCTTACACTTTGGTAATTATTCCTACTTCCTTTTTAAGATAGTATGCAAATTTTGTATTTGAAACTAACTTATCATGATAGATTTAAAAGCAAGTAAGAATGATAACATACAAAAGTCTGAAAATTGTTGTAATATACCTGGTATCAAGTTTTATTATAACTATGATCATTTAATCATGATTAACACTATAATGTGCAAGTAACAAATTAACTGTGTGCAACTCTGAATAGTCAATGCTGGCAAATTATAATTAAATCCATTCAATACAAGTTGCATTTTTCATTGCAATTAATAGGTTGAGCAATATTTCATACACGTGTTAATTTGTTTGAAAAAAAAATGAATAAAACTGATACATGCACTTTTTTTCAAAGTATATTATATGTAATGGGACTGATAATGATATTGTATGAAATTTTGAAGTATGGAAATGCAGTTAAGTAAACATTCAAAGCAATTTTCATAGGAAAACTCAAGTGTATAATATTTCTTTTATTTTCTCCTGAAAGTCGTAATAAATTACTGTCGTATATCAAATTATATTTACCACTGAACAAATTAAATTTATAAGAAATTAGTTTAATTTTCTGATTCTAGGCAAAATCATTTCCATAGACCTGATTGGAATTCATGTTGATTTATCTATCGAATTAAATCTTAATATATATATAATCTTTCTATCATGAGACAATAACTGATATTCAAGAATGTAAAATACCAAATTCCTATGCACAAATCAGAAAGCTCCGACACTTTTTTCATATTTTAAAGAAAAGAGTGTCCCAACATTCTGACCATGTTAGTTGTTTGCTTAACATCCCGTCGATCATTTTTCACTCATGTTGAGAGGTCAACAAATGGTCAACAACTGTACATATTGTAGGTGAAGTATCATAGATTTAGACCTACGCTCAGGGCCGCAACAGTGAGGGTTTTTAACATGCCAACGCCAGCCCTGTCAGTTTTAAGGTCATATCCAAAAGACCCGTGATTCTCACTTTTAAATACCGAGCCTTTGGAAAAGGAACAATTACTACCTATATTATATTCTCAAGACCCGGTCACACAGCGCTTTACGGCTTAATTACGGTCAACACGCGTCAAAAAGTGGTCTCCCGTGAAATAGACGATGTTGTTTGCGTTGGTGTCGAGTTTTAGACGAGGTACAGTCGATTTATAGACGTAACAGGAGGCGGTGACAAATTGGAACGGCGTCGGACGCGGCAAAAAGTTTTGAACTGCTCAAAAGTTTAGCCCGCGGACAACCATGGGCGGCAAACGTGGTAAAGACGTGCAACATACGTGAAACAAACGTGATAATCCGTGTTCCGGCAGTGATTAAAACTTGGGGAGACGCAGTAAGACGCGAAAGTTTAGCGGTCTGTCACGGGCAGAGCACGGTCATCGGACGGGTGTTACGCGTTGGTATCAAGGGAAATAGGTTGTGGTTTGCGGCTTATCACTGACAAGTGGATTTTCCCGCGTACATAGACGTGGCTAGCTGTGCTTAGAAGTGCTTCAGTAGTGGAACAGCCGCCGACAGCCATACCCCGCACAAAGCATGGCCAAGCCAAAATTCACCAAAACTTACCACTTACGACCACGTCCACCAGAATTTCATAACTTTTTGTACGTGATTTAAACGTGGAATGCTGTGTGACCGGGCCTTTATGTTTGACGCAGCCTTGGCACGAGTGACGCTCGAACTCACGAACTCCCGGATACAAATCGAACGCTCTATACTATTGAGCTATCGCGACTAGTGCTGAACATACAATGGCCAGTGAACTTGGTGTACATATTTAAAAAAAACTGTAATGGAATGCTGCTGCTGCTTGTAGGGGTACAACTTGGATAACCCACAAAATCAAAGCATGGTGCAATAAATTATATACTTGGCATCCGTATTATTTACATGTATCAATTAAATTACATGTTCGTATATTAACACCCCCCCCCACAAATTAACACATAAAACAGTTGGTATAAATTGGATATTAGTACAGGGAATGATATTGAAAATATATTCATCAGCTATTATTTATACAGGTAATGCAAATTTTCATCGTCGGATATTCACGGCTGATCTCGTCTTCTACTCGTCAAGTGATGAGTAGAAGACGAGATCAGCCGTGAGTATCCGACGGTGGCAAATTTCTTGAATTTTCATAATCGATGCACTGTTATATCCATTTTGATAATTAATCATGGGCCTCTAAACAATGATGTTGCGAATGCACAATTGGATTCATTACATACAATTGGAAACTAAAAAAATATATAGACTATATTATGTATTATGTATATGCGATCTCTCTCTCTCTCTCTCTCTCTCTCTCTCTCTCTCTCTCTCTCTCTCCCTATATATATATATATATATATATATATATATATATAGAGAGAGAGAGAGAGAGAGAGAGAGAGATTCTACACTAACTGCGTGATACATTTCTCACTGGAGAAAGGCGGGGGTGGTCATTACCTGATCCGTTGTTTTTTTTTGAAAAAGCAAACAAAAATCCACACATCAATTGTTTATCACATGCCGTCAGACACATTGCTATGTGGATCACGATGTGTCACTTGCTTACACATTCTCTTGTGTCGGATTTAATATTAGCAACGACGTTGAACACAAGGATACATATTCATGTGGTACAATTTTTCGCAGAGTTAAAAGCCGTAGATGATTGCATTTTCTGATATTTGAAGAATTATCTTAGAGAGACCCTGACAATGCAATGTCCTGTATTTTCTAAACATCTCGGAGATGAGCGACTTCAAAGTCGATATACATCGCTAAAGGGCAGAGAAATACGCATTGTATGCATAGTGTACAAATCTTTCTAGCATGATCAATTTTACTTTCGAAACAATATTTTGATAAATGGATACGTTCTGTACAATTAAGATTAAAGATGACTTCCTTCCCAACTAAACGCTTCGTCGTCGTTGCTGGTAAGTGAATCATTACGCGCCTCAGTTGACTTGTATTTTCTTAGTTTATGTACATTTTCATAAACGAAAGTTAGCATTTTAGTATCTTGCATTAAATTATCAGGAATGGCTTTAATTAAGGGCCAAGTTATACGAGTATAACCTGATGTGGGCCAGTGTACGCTTTATAATCCGCAAAGAGGATTACAAAAACGGTAAACGAACTCAACCCAGGTTATATTCGTATAAATTGCCCCTGAATTAAAGACATTCCTTAAATGCACAACATCCCCAATTCGCCATTACTATAAATACTCACTATGAATTAATTGAATACAGATATATTCTTAAAAAACACATATGGAATTGCTAGATATAGGATAAACTTATTTTTGTGTTTCAGGAAAATTCAGGCTATGCTATATTAATAAAATGCCACGACTTTTCCTGAGTGAAGATGCGGTCTTTGTTTTCAGAAATATACTGACTAAATCCGCAATTGAATTTAATAATTATGTGTTACAGTTCATTGTTTTCTTTCCTTAGTAACTTGCAGGATAATCAGATAACAAACATAGAGAATGGTACATTTCTTGGATTGACCAGCTTGCAGACACTGTAAATTTGTTTGACACGATAAATTGAACTATGTAATAGTTAATCTTGTAAGCATAGAGGAAGTTCATTATTATCTATCAACATTATGTATCAACAATAATAATTTTCCTTAGTATGTCATTTCAACACATCCCAGTGACCCGGAGATAAGATACACAACAGCGTGGTCAACTTACATATTTTTTTTAAAAGTGAATATTTATGGAAAACAAACAACTACACGGTATGATTATACATGTATATTGAAATATCTCCATCGTCAACATCTCATATTTAGGTAGAACTATTCCCGTATTACTTGCATATGGTGTTTCTATCTCTCAAGTGATTCGATGTGTAGGACTTTGCTCTGCATCTGGTAGTTGTTTTTTTTTTCAATCGGAACAGGCTACTTATAAACAAAATGATGGTGGAGAGGTTCCTACATTATAGTCTAAAGTAAGCACGTCGCAAATTATATGGTCGTTATAACGACGAAAAGTGAAGATAACAAACAGTGCTCAATATCATAACTCCTATAAGATATACCAATATATAGTTGGGTACACACGGATTCCTTGACACACAAAAAGTGGGAGCAGGTGCCTAGAAAGAGTAAACACCCCCTGTCGACAGGTCACACCGCCTTGAACCCTATATCCTGATCAGGTAGCATAGTCAAAATCAGTGTACCAAGAACGGCCTAACAATCGATATGAAACACGTCAAACAGCATTTGACCCGATGGTAAGTTGTATCTAGCTCGCCAATACAACATATAACTGGGTCAACTGCTGAATGACGTGTTTCATGCCGATTGACAGGTCGTTGTTGCACACTGATTTCACCATGGATAATTTCGTTCACCTGATCGATATGTAAATATCAAGGCGGGTGGGACCGGTAGACAGGTTGCTCTTCCTAGGCGACTGATCTCACCTCTGGTATATCTAGGGGACCATGTTTGCCCAACTCTATTTTGTGTTGCTTAATGGGGTTATGGAATTGATAAATGTTCGTTATATTCACCTTTCATTGAATACTTTAAAAAGTAATGGTGTGCAGTGGTTTAGTGAGATAGACTGATGAAAGGTGACGAATCAATATCATTACTTCCACATGTAGTACGAAATAGAGTTTCCATCAAACACGAACCCCTGGATATACTAGGGATGGGATCGTGTGTCCAAGAGGAGTAAGCATCTCCTGTCGACCGTTCACTGATGTGATGGACTAAGTATTAGTAACAAAAGAGTTGTAACAACATGATACCTTCAATTCGACATTAAGATACATAGAACATGTACCACCTATTTAAAATGATAATTCCCAATCTCTTTTGGATTAAATACCGTATATCAGACTTTTTCCGGATCGTGCTTTTTTAACAATATTAGTTTTTTGATACTTTAAAAAATTATGAATGAAATCAAATATGTTAATGATAGAAAAAAAAAGAATACACGATGTCAAAATTAAATGATAAAATGCAACTCTCAAGCAATGAATTACACAACAATCGGTTAATTTCTTCAAAATCAATCCTTGTTTCTGTGGCATTTACTAGACTTGACTGGCATGTACAAGAGTAACAATTTAATGTTGGACTGATGATTAGCATATGTTGAGTGTTTGCAGGATATTTAAATTGACATATATTGTTAGCTTTCAAAACAACTAAAAATGGAATTTTTTTAAAGAAAGCGCATACATGATAGAAGATAGTTAAATTCGTGTGATTTAATGTCTGTAAATAAACATCATGTGTGTCAGTTTGTATTTATATCTAAAGAGAGAGAGAGAGAGAGAGAGAGAGAGAGAGAGAGAGAGAGAGAGAGAGAGAGAGAGGGAGAGAGAGAGAGAGAGAGAGAGAGAGAGAGAGAGACTAACTGTGTGATACCTTTTTCACTGGGGAAAGACGGAGGGGGGGTCATTACTTTATCCGTTTTCAAAACAGCAAACAAAAATCCATACGTCAATTGTTTAGCACATGCTGTCAAACACATTGGTACGTGGATCACGAATTGTCACTTGCTTACACATTCTCCTGTGTCGGATTTAATATTAGCGACAACGTTACACACAAGGATACATATTCATGTGGTAGAATTTTTCACCGAGTTAAAAGCCGCAGATTATTGCATTTTCTGATATTTGAAGACTTATCTTGGATAGACCCAAACAATGCAATGTCCTGCTTTTTCTAAATATGTCGGAGATGGGCGACTTCAAAGTCGATATATATCGCTAGAGGCCAAATAAATACGCATTGTATATTGGTTAAAAGCATAAGAGGGATATTAAAATCCTGCATTAGACACATGGAAACAAAAGTACGTACCATGCAAGGTGAAGATAACGAACATTGATCAATCTCATAACTCCTACAAGGAATACAAAATAGATAGTTGGACAAGCACGGACCCCTGGATACAGCAGAGGCTGGAACAGGTGCCTAGGAGGAGTAAGCATCCCCTAATGACCGTGTATCCTTCTGTGTTTAGTAAACCAGAAGTGATAAAGAATTAGATAGGTTACATGAGGAATATGTTTTGGTTTCAGCTGACAAAGCTAGTAACAACATTGTCTTTGTTTGTAAGGCTCATTATTACAACTGTATTTTAAACGAACTTGGCATTAATACCACGTTTGGTAATCATACTTATACTCCAACTGCCCTTTCAAAAGACGAAATTCTTCAAAACCATACTTCAGTTTTAGACACATTTAATATTCCAGTCAATGGGTCGAATGAATATGAGTTACCGTACCTATACTGGATTCCTAAACTACATAAAAACCCTTACAAACAAAGGTATATTGCTGGATTCAGTAAGTGCTCTACCAAGCCCCTATCTTTGCTCCTCACGAAAATGTTAACAGCTGTGAGAAGAAACTTGAAACTTACTGTGCGATTACATATGCCAGAAGTGGTGTAAACTTGAAATCACAGAATTTTCTCCAAATCAATAGCATTAAAACCTATGACTTTTCAACACTATACACGACCAGTCCTCACGATAAATTAAAGACTCGACTTTTTGACATCATAGACAGTTGCTTCTTCAACAAAAGCGGAAAACGGAAATCTTCATATTTAGTAATCAGTAATTCAAAAACTTACTTTGTTAAACACCTACTCTGATTTAATGCACAAGTACTCTGAAGTTGAAATAAAAAATATGCTAGAGTTCGTCATTGACAATATCTTCGTGGTCTTTGGTGATCAGGTCTCCCAACAGTCTGTTGGAATTCCCATAGGCAGGTATTGTGCTCCTTTGTTAGCTGACCTGCTTTTATATTCAAATGAAGCAGAATTTATTCAAAAACTTCTACGTGAGAAGAAAAAATATCTCGCTGTGACCTTCAATTCGACTTTTAGATATATCGATGACGTTTTGTCTATTAACAATGATAGCATTCATTCAAATGTCGATTTGATATATCCCTGTGAGCTGGAAATAAAGGACGCCACTGAGTCGTCCACTTCTGCTTCATACTTAGATATTTTATTGAAAGTAGACATTAACGGCAAACTGACAACTCAACTGTATGACAAACGGGATGATTTCAGCTTCCCCATCGTCAACTTCCCACATTTATGTAGCAATATTCCATAATCACCTGCATATGGTGTTTATATATCTCAACTGATTCGATATGCATGAGCTCGTTCTGGATATAATCAGTTTTTAAATCGAGGTAAGCTACTGACAAACATGTTAATGGTACAGGGATTTCAACAGTCTCGATTGAAGTCAGCATTTCACAAATTCTATGGTCCTTATAACGATCTAGTTCGTCAATACAACCTCGCATTGGGTCAAATGCTGTCTGATGTGTTTCATACCGATTGTTAAGCCGTTCTTGGCACACTGATTTGACTGCGGATAACTCCGTTTACCTGATCAGGATATGGGGTTCACGGCGGGTGTGTCCGGTCAACAGGGGATGCTTAATCCTCCTAAGCACCGAATACCACTTCTGCTGTGTCCAGGGGTCCGTGTTTGCCCAACTATCTAGTTTGTATTGCTTGTAGGAGTTATTAGATTGATCACTGTTCGTTATCTTCACCTTGCATGCATAGTAAACTCATATTTTCTAGCAGCATGATATAATTCCCTTTCGAAACAACATTTTGATAAATGGATAGGCTCTTTATAATTAAGATTAAAGATGACTTCCTTCCCAACTAGAGGCTTCGTCGTCGTTGTTGGTAAGTGAATCATTACACGCCTCAGTTGACTTGCATTTTTCCTAGTTTATGTACATTTTGATAAACGAAAGTTAGCTTTTTTCTCTCTTGCATTAAATTATCAGGAATGACTTTAATTATGGGCCAAGTTATACGAGAATAACCTGATTTGGACCAGTGTACGCTTTATAATCCGCGAAAAGGATTACAAATAAGGTAAACGAACCCGAATCAGGTTATATTCGTATAAATTGCCCCCGAAATAAAGGCATTCCTTAAAGACACTACATCCCCTAGTCGACATAACTGTAAATACTCACTTTGACTTAATTGAATACAGATATATTCTTGCAAAACACTTAATGAATTGCTATATATTGGATAACCTTATGTTTGTGTTTCGGGAAAGTTCAGACTATGCTATGTTAATAAGATGTCACTGCTTTCCCTGAGTGAAGATGCGATCTTTGTTTTCAGAAATATACTGACTAAATCCGCAACTCAATTTAGTAATTATGTGTTACAGTTCATTATTATCTTTCCTTAGTAACTTGAGGAGGAATAAGATAACCGCGATAGGGAATGGTACATTTCTTGGATTGACCAGCTTACAGACACTGTAAGTATGTTTTTCACGATCGTTAGAACTCAATAATAGTTAATCTTGTAAGCATATATGAAGTTCATTATTATCTATTAGTATCATTTATCAACAATAATAAGTTCCCTTAGTATGTCAATTCAACCTATCCCAGTGACCCGGAAATAAAATACACAACAGCGTGGTCAACTTACATATTTTATTAAAAGTGAATAGTTATGGAAAACAAACAACTACACGGTATGATTATATATTGAAATATCTTCATCGTCAACATCTCATATTTAGGTAAAACTATTCCCTTATTACTTGCATATGGTGTTTCTATCTCTCAAGTGATTTGATGTGTAGGACTTTGCTCTGCATCTGGTAGTTTTTTTTTTCCAATCGGAGCAGGCTACTTATAAACAAAATGATGGTGCAGAGGTTCCTACATTATAGTTTAAAGTAAGCACGTCGCAAATTATATGGTCGTTATAACGACGAAAAGTGAAGATAACGAACAGTGATCAATCTCATAACGCCTATAAGATATACAAATATATAGTTGGGCACACACAGATCCCTGGACACACCAAAGGTGGGAGCAGGTGCCTAGAAAGAGTAAGCATCCCCTGTCGACCGGTCACACCGCTTTGAAACCTATATCCTGATCAGGTAGCATAGTCAAAATCAGTGTGCCAAGAACGGCCTAATAATCGATATGAAACACGTCAAACAGCATTTGACCCGATGGTAAGTTGTATCTAGCTCGCCAATACAACATATAAGTGGGTCAACTGCTGAATGACGTGTTTCATACCGATTGACAGGTCGTTGTTGCACACTGATTTCACCATGGATAATTTCGTTCAACTGATCGATATGTAAATATCAAGGCGGATGGGACCGGTAGACATGTTGCTCCTCCTTGGCGACTGATCTCACCTCTAGTATATCTAGGGGACCATGTTTGTCCAACTCTATTTTGTGTTGCTTAATGGGGTAATGGAATTGATAAATGTTCGTTATATTCACCTTTCATTGAATAATTTAAAAAGTAATGGTGTGCAGTGGTTTAGTGAGATAGACTGATGAAAGGTGACGAATCAATATCATTACTACCACATGTAGTACAAAATAGAGTGTCCATGAAACACGAACCCCTGGATATATTAGGGATAGGATCATGTGCCCAAGAGGAGTAAGCATGTCCTGTCGGCCGTTCACTGATGTGATGGATTAAGTATTAGTAACAAAATAGTTGTTGTAACAACATGATACCTTCAATTCGACATTAAGGTACATAGAACATGTACTACCTATTTAAAATGATAATTCCCAATCTCTTGTGGATTAAATACCGTATATCAGACTTTTTACGCATCGTGCTTTTTTAACAATATTAGTTTTTTTTATATTTTAAAAAAATATAAATAAAATCAAATGTGTTAATGATAAAAAGAAAAAGAATATAAGATATGAAAATTAAGTGATAAAATGCAACTCTCAAGCAATGAATTACACAAAAATCGGTTAATTTCTTCAAAATCAATCCTTGTTTCTGTGGCATTTACTAGACTTGACTGGCATTTACTAGAGTAACAATTTAATGTTGGACTGATGATTAGCATATGTTGAGTTTTTACAGGATATTTAAATTGACATATATTGTTAGCTTTCAAAACAACTAAAAATGGAATTTTTTAAAGAAAGCGCATATATGATAGAAGATAGTTAAATTCGCGTGATTTAATGTCTGTAAATAAACATTATGTGTGTCAGTTTGTATTTATATCTAAATAGAGAGAGAAAGGGAGAGAGAGAGAGAGAGAGAGAGAGAGAGAGAGAGAGAGAGAGAGAGAGAGAGAGAGAGACTAACTGTGTGATACATTTTTCACTGGGGAAAGGCGGAGGGGGTCATTACTTTATCCGTTTTCAAAAAAAGCAAACAAAAATCCATACGTCAATTGTTTATCACATGCCGTCAAACACATTGGTACGTGGATCACGAATTGTCACTTGCTTACACATTCTCTTGTGTCGGATTTAATATTAACGACAACGTTACACACAAGGATGCATATTCATGTGGTAGAATTTTTCACCGAGTTAAAAGCCGCAGATTATTGCATTTTCTGATATTTGAAGACTTATCTTGGATAGACCCAAACAATGCAATGTCCTGAATTTTCTAGATATGTCGGAAATGAGCGACTTCAAAGTCGATATATATCGCTAGAGGCCAAATAAAAACGCATTGCATATTTGTTAAAAGCATAAGAGGGATATTAAAATCCTGCATTAGACACATGGAAACAAAAGTACGTACCATGCAAGGTGAAGATAACGAACATTGATCAATCTCATAACTCCTACAAGGAAACAATTTACATCAATGAATCAATCCTCACCCTGAAGAATAAACGTATTTGATTAATAAAATATTATTCTTGATTGATTTTCCAGTTGTCATTTACGTTTCAGTGATATATACTGGAATCGAATACGACGGTTTAACAGCAACAGTGTCACATTAAAATATGATATGATTAATGTATTCAAAGCGTTTGAGTGTAGTTCCTATCAAGTAACATTAGGATTCCTAATCAACAAAAAAAAAACACATTTAATTACAGGAACAACATTGACAATGTAAGAGAATTAAATACATCTACTATAATTGCAAGGGATTATAAAGTCGAAGCTATAGAACATTTTTTTTTAAATTAAGTGTCAAACGTTCCCTTGGACACCATGCCCGATTGTACATTACGTTTTATATGCATAGTCTCCCAATCCACAGCATACTAAAACTTGACTTTGAATTATAAATGCATGGTATTATATCGATATGCCTGTTTTTCTTTGTTAAGTGATTTGGATGGGAATGGTATAGCTAAGATATGGAATGGCACATTTCTTGGATTAAACAGCTTGAAATCACTGTAAGTATGTTTGTAATGGTTATTAGAATTCAGCAATAATTCACTTTGAATTCATTGAAGGAGGTGATATAATTGAATCAGATTAAGTGTTGTGTAATGACACAGTTAACTTGATTATGAGTATTGGAACTACTATGAAGCAGACATTATCATCAACGCAAGTTTAGTTTTGGAAAGATAGATTGTTATGTGACAACTAATCATTTCCATGAATTGAGATAAGTACCTGTAGTTTCCAAGAATTTTCTTTTATATTGAAATATGGTGCATCAAACTTGATACCGTATACGTTTTACATATATACATATAGCGAAATAATCTAGTTAAATTTGAGTAACATCTAAAATACTAGTTTTTTAATAGTTTAAGAAAATGAAACTTAAAAATTCCATTTTCTTCCAGATAGAAAAAAAAAAGCAACAACAAAAAATTAAATTTTGAAAATATAATTGTGAAGTGCCAAATATTTCTCAGAGGAATTTATGAGCATTGATTGAATTTCCACACCATAATTGATTCTATCAGATGTATTTTACTCTTCGTTATATTCACCTTTCATTCATCAGATTTGAAACAGAAAATATGTATCATTCAAACTTTCAGTGCTCCCTCGATATATTGACCATTTTATGTCACCAGCTTTTTGCCTAAACATCCTAAAGAACATATTTATTCCCATATAATACCTTTCCTTTGATACCAAAAACACATAATGCCATTAGTCTATGATTTTCACTAAACTATAATATGCCTTTCCCTCGATAATAATGTCAATTACCTGAAATTCATCTATAGTCATACCTGTATTTTGAAAATGGTGCGATGAAATATGTCAGAGTGGACAAGACATTCAGGTGGTCAGGATAATTACTTATAATAAACTGAAGATTAAATGTTAACACAGAGTGGAACCCAGATACATTTACGGAATTGAATAGCTTTTGACAACTCGACGAATTTGTCAGTAATGGTAAATTCTTGATGTTGTCAAACCCACTTTATTGCCTACATTCTTCTTTAACAAAAGTTGACAATATATCGAAGGGGCAGTGTAATGAATTTTTTTTAAGGTATTGAGTATTCTTGTAGAAAGGAATTATTGGTAGCATTCAAAACCAACAGGAATCTCAAAGAGAGTAACATCATTAACAATATAAGACACTAAGCTTTGTTTGATTTAAATCCTCGTGAATGAAAGCAAATGTTGTAAAGACTTGAGTTTGTCATTGTAATGTAGTATGTATATGTTTTTTTTATCACCTTTACACTTGTAGTTCATGTCATCACATTAATTATGGACTGTAACATCATGAACAAATCTGCATCTATGTTACAGACTTCGCTAAAATATGGAATGAGCATTTTTAAATGTTATAGAAGTTACATTAATCAGTGGAGTGCACTTAATGTTTACACGATACTGAATAGTTCAAGTATTAGACTGAAATACAAACTTTGAGATTGAAAGCTGATACGAAATTGATTCGATGAATTACTTTTCAATTTGTCATCTTGATTAAGGATAAGATAAACGCTGTATTCCTGTGTTCTGTATTGCTAACTGTGGATGACAGTGTTATCTCTGATTTTATTATCATTTCCACGAAACATCGTTTTTTAATCGCACGCAATTTCTATAATGTCACACTTTATATCGGACACCTATACTCTAAATTTAAAACGTTTATGGCATTCTTAGTTGTTTTTCTTTTTAGCGACTTGTCTAACAAAGAGATAACAAATATCGAGAATGGCGCATTCCTTGGATTGACCAACTTAGAATCACTGTAAGTATTTTTGTGACGATAAATGGAACTCAACAAATGTTCATAATGTAAACATTGAAGTCAATAAAAATGTTCAGGGGTTGTGTTTATTGTATCCATTAAATACATTTATAATTGATTGAGATGGACGACTAACAATCAAAGTTATTGAAGGATCTGGTTTGATATATTATATGGTCTATACAATGATCTAATTTGTAAATTCAATGTATCACTCCCTCAAATGCTGCTTTACAATTCTTATAGAAATTTTAAGTTGATCTCTACCTGGTGATATTCATGATATGTTACTTACTGTAGATGTTCAATATATAGGGTTCACGATAGATTGTACTGGTCAACAGAGGATCCTTTAGGTTCATCTTTACCTAGTGATATTAACAATATAGTATTCCCTTTAGATGTTCAAATCGTAGGGTCATGACGGATTGGACCTGTCTACAGAGATTAATTTCCCCCTCCCCGTTACATGTTCTATCCTCTGATCCGTACAGGAGTCAGTGACTGCCATCAATGTGATTTTGTATTCTCCATGGGAATTATAAGTTTGACTTCTGTTCGCTGTCTTCCCTTTTCACTCATACTACAAGGCATAATTGTATATAGCAAGTATTTTTAACCTAACCGTTTTGATATAGCCATGACTGGCTGTTTTCTTCAGCAGTATATATTTTCAGAACTTGTGATAACCATTTTTAAAATGTTTTAATAATCATCAATATCAAACTAACCTGTACTAACTGTCCTCTCTGCTTACAGTGGCATTTAGACGTTACTGTTATTATTTCATTTGTAGAAAACAATACATAGTATGCAGAGGAAAACATCAAATCAAAATTAGTAAAATATCAAATAGAAGAGGGACACTCTTATAATGTTTGATGGAATATCACTGTTGATTTCTCGAAAATGTATTGAGACTTTTCTCCCAAAGTGCTTATTGGAACTGACGCATATTTGGACACACAAAGACCTAGTGTTATTGCATTAGAAATATAGCTTTCCAGCATATATTGCTGTTGAGTAAAATGTTGCATGACGTTTTTATAATGATTGTTGACTACGATTTCCTCAGTTTACCTGATCAACATATATAGCTTACTTACTGTGTGTATGCCGTCCTTACAAGTGATTCTTACTCACGATAGGCAGTTGAAATCATATCCGGTATATCAAAAAGTATGTGTGTGTCCCAATCTATATTTTGTATTCTGTGTACGTTGTATATTGTTTAACACTTCATTCGATACAGGAAAAAAAATACCTCACTCAGGATCCTTTTCTGAAAATGTACATTTGAAATACTGAACTGAAATCGCCACTGAATTCGCCTTAATCTTTTTTTATTCTGTTGTTTTAGTGATTTATCTTCGAATAAGATGACCGGTATAAAGAATGGCACGTTTACTGGATTGGACAGCTTGCATTCGCTGTGAGTATTTTCCTTATGTTTAGAATTCAGCAATAATTGATATCGTTTGCTTTGATGGAGTTAAATAAATTGCTGAAGATGCAATATTGTATAATGACTTCATGCGATAGATTTATTGTATCAGGAGCAAAATCATGAAAGAAATATTACAAACGCCAGGTCTGTACTAGGAGATTGGTTTCCTATCTCAGCAGTATATGTTTATATTATATATTTTAACTTATATTGGTGAATATTGACACGAGTTGACTGTGAAATGTTCGAGCTACCTTGTGTATATTGACAATCAACGAGTGTCAATATTCACCAATATAAGTTAAAGGACCCTTTTATTATATAACTAGCTTATTTATTTGTTAAATTGTATTCCATTTCATTCAAAATACTGAAATGATACACGAAAATTCATCAATATTGACAAATAATGTGAAAGTGTGCAATATCAGCATCCATTTCTTAACTGTTCAATATTAACCCGTCATTGATGCATAAATCAAACTGTTTTGTGAATGGGAACATCATAATTTATGTACAAGGAAAATTCACTTGAAGTAAATAAAATGATAATTTGTTTTTAATGCAATGCATACCGAATTACGATATCAAATACTAGATCTGTTAAATTCTTAGGACCGTCGTCTGCCATTTTGGCTTGTTTACGTTGTTACGATAAGGTTTATCTTGAACGCTCATACTCGCAATATTTCGGTTGCACACAATTTACGCAATGCAAAGTTAACGTTTAATACATTATCAGGATATTAAAGGCTAACATTCTCTATATTCTACGCAGAATTTAAAATAGAATATTTATTACCTATATAATAGATTGCTTTATAGTGTGACATACTCTACTAGCATCCATGAGTATCTAACGGAACTAAATCAGCGCGTATCAACTATCTAGTCTGTACATTAAATAGCATGCAAAGCATTCTACTTTTGATGGCAATTTAGAAAGTAACACACATAACCAGTTTTGTATAAGATAGAGAAAAGCAAAACATTAACACCAATAAACAAAATGTCACCCCGAAGCATAAAGTATCTTTTATTAATAAAATATCTTCATTTATTGATTTTCCGGTTTTCATCCACGTACAAGTGGTTTCTAATCGAATCGAAACCGACGGTGTAACAACAAACGTGTAACATTAAATGATAATATGATGAATGTATTCAAAACGTTTCCATTTAAGTATCATTAGGATTCCAAATCACAAAAGAAAATCATTTTTAATTATGGAAACAATATTAATTATGTAAGAAAACTAAATACATGTGATATGATTTTGAGGGATGGAACAAGACGAAACTATAGAATCTTGCTCTTTTATTTAAGTGTCGTGTGTTCCTATGCACGCCGTTTATGATTTTCCATCACATTTTCTATGCATAATTTCCCAATCGCCAACACACTAAAACTTGACTTTAAATTTGTAAATACATGATATTATATTCATATGCCTGTTTTTTTCTTAAGTGATTTGGATGGGAATGTTATTGCCAAGATATGGAATGGCGCGTTTATCGGAATGCACATATTGAAATCATTTTAAGTATGTTTGCAATGGTGATTAGAATTCAGAAATAATTCGTGTTGAAGTAATTGAAAGAGGTGATATAAATGTATCATATTAAATGTTGTGTAGTAGCACATTTAACTTGAGTAAGGGTACTGGAATTCATATGAGGCAACCAGTATTATCAACGGAAGTTTGCGTTGAGATAGGAATATTGTTATTTTACAAGTAATCCTTTCCATATATTGTGATAAACACTAGCACTTTTTTAAGAAGTGCCATTGTAATGAAATATGTACAGAGAAATAATCTGGTTTGAACTGAGTATCATATGAAAATAGTAGTTTTCTAATAGTTTGCAGAAGCTTATATTTCCTATTATTCATGGTGTTATAAGGTTGATTTCTGTTCGTTGCATTCTCTTTTCATTCATACCGCAGAAGTATCCTCTTATCACTTGCATATGGTGTTTATATCTTGGTACCGTATACGTTTTACATCTTTCAAGTTATTCGATGTGTAGGACCATGTTCTGCATCTGGTATTTTTTTCTGTGAGATGCGTAGTACTGTCATTTGCCATTTTGGCTTGTTTACGTTGTTATTGTAAGGTTAATCTTGAATGGTTATACTCGGAATATTTCGGGCACACACAATTTACGCAATGCAAAGTTAGCTTTCAATAAATTCCCAGGATATTGAACGCTAACAATCTCTAGATTTTATAATAGACTATTTATTAGCTATATAGTACATGTCTACATAGCGTTAATACTCTACTAGCATTACTGAGCATCGAATGGAACTAAATCTGAGTGAATGAACGATGTAGTCTGTATATTAAATATCATTCAAAGTATTATACTTCTGATGATCATTTAGGAAGTAACACACAAAGCAAGATTTCCCTAAAATAGAAAAAAGCAAACAATTTACATTAATGAATAAATCCTCACCCTGAAGAATAATTGTATTTGATTAATAAAAAAATATCCTTGATTTATTTTCCAGTTGTCATAGACGTTTCAGTGGTATCTACTGGAATCGAATCCGGCGGTTTAACAGCAACAGTGTCATTTGCTATAATTTCAAGGGATTAAAAAAGTCGAAGCTATATAACATTTTTTTTTTAAATGAAGTTTCAAACGTTCCCTTGGACGCCGTGCCCGATTGTACATTACCTATTAAATGCATAGTCTTCCAATCTCCAACATACTAAAACTTGCCTGCATTTTTCTTTGTTCAGTGATTTGGATGGGAATGGTATAGCTAAAATATGGAATGGCGCATTTCTTGGATTAAACAGCTTGAAATCACTGTAAGTATGTTTGTAATGGTTATTAGAATTCAGCAATAATTCACTTTGAATTCATTGAAGGAGGTGATATAATTGAATCAGATTAAGTGTTGTGTAATGACACAGTTAACTTGATTATGAGTATAATGACATCGGTCGCCGAGTGGTTGGGCGGTCAGACTCTCGAGCAAAAGGTCGTGGGTTCGAGTCCCGGCCGCGGCAGGACAGACGCTGTGTCTTTGTGAAAGGCACTTTACATGCAGTTCCTCACTTCACCCAAGTGTAAAAGGGGTACCTGGCTATAGACAGTGAAATATATTGTTAGAATGTTAGTGCTTTAGTGCTTGCACTGGCAGCTTGCACTGTATGCTTCTTAGGAGGCTGAGAAAGTTCTAGATTGATATAAGGTCTGCCGGGGTAATAATGTACATTGATTATTGTAAAACGCTTTGAGCAGCATATGCTGGAAAATGCGCTATATTAAACCAATTATTATTGTTATTAGTAGTAGTATTGATACTGGAACTACTATGAAGCAGACATTATTATCAACGGAAGTTTAGTTTTGGAAAGACAGATTTTTTTTTGACATTAATAATTTCCATAAATTGAGATACATACTACCATTGTCCAAGAATTTCCATTCCATTGAAATATGTTACATCAAAATTGGTACCGTATAAGTTTTACATATATACAGAGAGATAATCTAGTTAGATTTGAGTAAAATTTAAAAATACTAGTTTTGTTATGGGTTAAGGAAATGAAACTTGAATTCCATTTTGTTCCAGATAGAAAAAAAAGCAAAAATAAAACATAAACATAAATTTTGAAAATATTATTGTGAAGTGCCAATTATTTCTCTGAAGAATTTAGCAACACTTACTGAATTTCCACACCATAAGTGATTCTATAAGATGTCTTTTACTGTTTGTTATATTCACCTTTCATTCATCACATTTTCAACAGAAAACATGTATCATTCAAACTTTCAGTGCCCCCTCGATATAGTGACCATTTTATAATGTCACCTAGCTTTTTTGCCTGAACATCCTAAAGAACAGATCCATTCCCATGTTAATACCCTCCCTATAATACCAACAATGCATGAAGCCATTTGTCTACGATTTCCCCTAACAAATGGTAAACTTGCATATGGTTTTCCCTCGATAATAATGCCAATTACCTGAAAACCTTCTGTAGTCATACCTGTATTTTGAAAATGGTGCGGTGAAATATGACAGTGGACAAGACATTCAGGTGGTCAGGATAATTACTTATAATAAACCGAAAATTAAATGTTTACACAGAGTGAAACCCAGATACATTTACGGAATTTAATATATTTTGATTACTCGATGAATTTGTCAGTAATGGTAAATTCTTGATGTTGTCAAACCCACTTTATTGCCTAACTTCTTCTTTAAGAGAAGTTGACAATCTATCGAAGGGGCACTGTAATGAAATTATTTTAGGGTATTGAGTATTCTTGTAGAAAGGAATTGTCGGTAGCATTCAAAACCAACAGGAATCTCAAAGAGAGTAACATCAATAACGATATAAGACACTAAACTTCGTCTGATTTAAATCCTCGTGAATGAAAGCAACTGTTGTAAAGACTTGAGTTTGTCATTGTAATGTAGTATGTATATGTTTTTTTTATCACCTTTACACTTGTAGTTCATGTCATCACATTAATTATGGACTGTAACATCATGAACAAATCTGCATCTATGTTACAGACTTCGCTAAAATATGGAATGAGCATTTTTAAATGTTATAGAAGTTACATTAATCAGTGGAGTGCACTTAATGTTTACACGATACTGAATAGTTCAAGTATTAGACTGAAATACAAACTTTGAGATTGAAAGCTGATACGAAATTGATTCGATGAATTACTTTTCAATTTGTCATCTTGATTAAGGATAAGATAAACGCTGTATTCCTGTGTTCTGTATTGCTAACTGTGGATGACAGTGTTATCTCTGATTTTATTATCATTTCCACGAAACATCGTTTTTTAATCGCACGCAATTTCTATAATGTCACACTTTATATCGGACACCTATACTCTAAATTTAAAACGTTTATGGCATTCTTAGTTGTTTTTCTTTTTAGCGACTTGTCTAACAAAGAGATAACAAATATCGAGAATGGCGCATTCCTTGGATTGACCAACTTAGAATCACTGTAAGTATTTTTGTGACGATAAATGGAACTCAACAAATGTTCATAATGTAAACATTGAAGTCAATAAAAATGTTCAGGGGTTGTGTTTATTGTATCCATTAAATACATTTATAATTGATTGAGATGGACGACTAACAATCAAAGTTATTGAAGGATCTGGTTTGATATATTATATGGTCTATACAATGATATAATTTGTAAATTCAATGTATCACTCCCTCA
Organism: Ostrea edulis; assembly: GCF_947568905.1. Classification (NCBI taxonomy): domain Eukaryota; kingdom Metazoa; phylum Mollusca; class Bivalvia; order Ostreida; family Ostreidae; genus Ostrea; species Ostrea edulis. The sequence goes on along the minus strand of NC_079171.1, from coordinate 11,639,400 downwards.
AATGCTGCTTTACAATTCTTATAGAAATTTTAAGTTGATCTCTACCTGGTGATATTCATGATATGTTACTTACTGTAGATGTTCAATATATAGGGTTCACGATAGATTGTACTGGTCAACAGAGGATCCTTTAGGTTCATCTTTACCTAGTGATATTAACAATATAGTATTCCCTTTAGATGTTCAAATCGTAGGGTCATGACGGATTGGACCTGTCTACAGAGATTAATTTCCCCCTCCCCGTTACATGTTCTATCCTCTGATCCGTACAGGAGTCAGTGACTGCCATCAATGTGATTTTGTATTCTCCATGGGAATTATAAGTTTGACTTCTGTTCGCTGTCTTCCCTTTTCACTCATACTACAAGGCATAATTGTATATAGCAAGTATTTTTAACCTAACCGTTTTGATATAGCCATGACTGGCTGTTTTCTTCAGCAGTATATATTTTCAGAACTTGTGATAACCATTTTTAAAATGTTTTAATAATCATCAATATCAAACTAACCTGTACTAACTGTCCTCTCTGCTTACAGTGGCATTTAGACGTTACTGTTATTATTTCATTTGTAGAAAACAATACATAGTATGCAGAGGAAAACATCAAATCAAAATTAGTAAAATATCAAATAGAAGAGGGACACTCTTATAATGTTTGATGGAATATCACTGTTGATTTCTCGAAAATGTATTGAGACTTTTCTCCCAAAGTGCTTATTGGAACTGACGCATATTTGGACACACAAAGACCTAGTGTTATTGCATTAGAAATATAGCTTTCCAGCATATATTGCTGTTGAGTAAAATGTTGCATGACGTTTTTATAATGATTGTTGACTACGATTTCCTCAGTTTACCTGATCAACATATATAGCTTACTTACTGTGTGTATGCCGTCCTTACAAGTGATTCTTACTCACGATAGGCAGTTAAAATCATATCCGGTATATCAAAAAGTATGTGTGTGTCCCAATCTATATTTTGTATTCTGTGTACGTTGTATATTGTTTAACACTTCATTCGATACAGGAAAAAAAATACCTCACTCAGGATCCTTTTCTGAAAATGTACATTTGAAATACTGAACTGAAATCGCCACTGAATTCGCCTTAATCTTTTTTTATTCTGTTGTTTTAGTGATTTATCTTCGAATAAGATGACCGGTATAAAGAATGGCACGTTTACTGGATTGGACAGCTTGCATTCGCTGTGAGTATTTTCCTTATGTTTAGAATTCAGCAATAATTGATATCGTTTGCTTTGATGGAGTTAAATAAATTGCTGAAGATGCAATATTGTATAATGACTTCATGCGATAGATTTATTGTATCAGGAGCAAAATCATGAAAGAAATATTACAAACGCCAGGTCTGTACTAGGAGATTGGTTTCCTATCTCAGCAGTATATGTTTATATTATATATTTTAACTTATATTGGTGAATATTGACACGAGTTGACTGTGAAATGTTCGAGCTACCTTGTGTATATTGACAATCAACGAGTGTCAATATTCACCAATATAAGTTAAAGGACCCTTTTATTATATAACTAGCTTATTTATTTGTTAAATTGTATTCCATTTCATTCAAAATACTGAAATGATACACGAAAATTCATCAATATTGACAAATAATGTGAAAGTGTGCAATATCAGCATCCATTTCTTAACTGTTCAATATTAACCCGTCATTGATGCATAAATCAAACTGTTTTGTGAATGGGAACATCATAATTTATGTACAAGGAAAATTCACTTGAAGTAAATAAAATGATAATTTGTTTTTAATGCAATGCATACCGAATTACGATATCAAATACTGGATCTGTTAAATTCTTAGGACCGTCGTCTGCCATTTTGGCTTGTTTACGTTGTTACGATAAGGTTTATCTTGAACGCTCATACTCGCAATATTTCGGTTGCACACAATTTACGCAATGCAAAGTTAACGTTTAATACATTATCAGGATATTAAAGGCTAACATTCTCTATATTCTACGCAGAATTTAAAATAGAATATTTATTACCTATATAATAGATTGCTTTATAGTGTGACATACTCTACTAGCATCCATGAGTATCTAACGGAACTAAATCAGCGCGTATCAACTATCTAGTCTGTACATTAAATAGCATGCAAAGCATTCTACTTTTGATGGCAATTTAGAAAGTAACACACATAACCAGTTTTGTATAAGATAGAGAAAAGCAAAACATTAACACCAATAAACAAAATGTCACCCCGAAGCATAAAGTATCTTTTATTAATAAAATATCTTCATTTATTGATTTTCCGGTTTTCATCCACGTACAAGTGGTTTCTAATCGAATCGAAACCGACGGTGTAACAACAAACGTGTAACATTAAATGATAATATGATGAATGTATTCAAAACGTTTCCATTTAAGTATCATTAGGATTCCAAATCACAAAAGAAAATCATTTTTAATTATGGAAACAATATTAATTATGTAAGAAAACTAAATACATGTGATATGATTTTGAGGGATGGAACAAGACGAAACTATAGAATCTTGCTCTTTTATTTAAGTGTCGTGTGTTCCTATGCACGCCGTTTATGATTTTCCATCACATTTTCTATGCATAATTTCCCAATCGCCAACACACTAAAACTTGACTTTAAATTTGTAAATACATGATATTATATTCATATGCCTGTTTTTTTCTTAAGTGATTTGGATGGGAATGTTATTGCCAAGATATGGAATGGCGCGTTTATCGGAATGCACATATTGAAATCATTTTAAGTATGTTTGCAATGGTGATTAGAATTCAGAAATAATTCGTGTTGAAGTAATTGAAAGAGGTGATATAAATGTATCATATTAAATGTTGTGTAGTAGCACATTTAACTTGAGTAAGGGTACTGGAATTCATATGAGGCAACCAGTATTATCAACGGAAGTTTGCGTTGAGATAGGAATATTGTTATTTTACAAGTAATCCTTTCCATATATTGTGATAAACACTAGCACTTTTTTAAGAAGTGCCATTGTAATGAACTATGTACAGAGAAATAATCTGGTTTGAACTGAGTATCATATGAAAATAGTAGTTTTCTAATAGTTTGCAGAAGCTTATATTTCCTATTATTCATGGTGTTATAAGGTTGATTTCTGTTCGTTGCATTCTCTTTTCATTCATACCGCAGAAGTATCCTCTTATCACTTGCATATGGTGTTTATATCTTGGTACCGTATACGTTTTACATCTTTCAAGTTATTCGATGTGTAGGACCATGTTCTGCATCTGGTATTTTTTTCTGTGAGATGCGTAGTACTGTCATTTGCCATTTTGGCTTGTTTACGTTGTTATTGTAAGGTTAATCTTGAATGGTTATACTCGGAATATTTCGGGCACACACATTTTACGCAATGCAAAGTTAGCTTTCAATAAATTCCCAGGATATTGAACGCTAACAATCTCTAGATTTTATAATAGACTATTTATTAGCTATATAGTACATGTCTACATAGCGTTAATACTCTACTAGCATTACTGAGCATCGAATGGAACTAAATCTGAGTGAATGAACGATGTAGTCTGTATATTAAATATCATTCAAAGTATTATACTTCTGATGATCATTTAGGAAGTAACACACAAAGCAAGATTTCCCTAAAATAGAAAAAAGCAAACAATTTACATTAATGAATAAATCCTCACCCTGAAGAATAATTGTATTTGATTAATAAAAAAATATCCTTGATTTATTTTCCAGTTGTCATAGACGTTTCAGTGGTATCTACTGGAATCGAATCCGGCGGTTTAACAGCAACAGTGTCATTTGCTATAATTTCAAGGGATTAAAAAAGTCGAAGCTATATAACATTTTTTTTTAAATGAAGTTTCAAACGTTCCCTTGGACGCCGTGCCCGACTGTACATTACCTATTAAATGCATAGTCTTCCAATCTCCAACATACTAAAACTTGCCTGCATTTTTCTTTGTTCAGTGATTTGGATGGGAATGGTATAGCTAAAATATGGAATGGCGCATTTCTTGGATTAAACAGCTTGAAATCACTGTAAGTATGTTTGTAATGGTTATTAGAATTCAGCAATAATTCACTTTGAATTCATTGAAGGAGGTGATATAATTGAATCAGATTAAGTGTTGTGTAATGACACAGTTAACTTGATTATGAGTATAATGACATCGGTCGCCGAGTGGTTGGGCGGTCAGACTCTCGAGCAAAAGGTCGTGGGTTCGAGTCCCGGCCGCGGCAGGACAGACGCTGTGTCCTTGTGAAAGGCACTTTACATGCAGTTCCTCACTTCACCCAAGTGTAAAAGGGGTACCTGGCTATAGACAGTGAAATATATTGTTAGAATGTTAGTGCTTTAGTGCTTGCACTGGCAGCTTGCACTGTATGCTTCTTAGGAGGCTGAGAAAGTTCTAGATTGATATAAGGTCTGCCGGGGTAATAATGTACATTGATTATTGTAAAACGCTTTGAGCAGCATATGCTGGAAAATGCGCTATATTAAACCAATTATTATTGTTATTAGTAGTAGTATTGATACTGGAACTACTATGAAGCAGACATTATTATCAACGGAAGTTTAGTTTTGGAAAGACAGATTTTTTTTTGACATTAATAATTTCCATAAATTGAGATACATACTACCATTGTCCAAGAATTTCCATTCCATTGAAATATGTTACATCAAAATTGGTACCGTATAAGTTTTACATATATACAGAGAGATAATCTAGTTAGATTTGAGTAAAATTTAAAAATACTAGTTTTGTTATGGGTTAAGGAAATGAAACTTGAATTCCATTTTGTTCCAGATAGAAAAAAAAGCAAAAATAAAACATAAACATAAATTTTGAAAATATTATTGTGAAGTGCCAATTATTTCTCTGAAGAATTTAGCAACACTTACTGAATTTCCACACCATAAGTGATTCTATAAGATGTCTTTTACTGTTTGTTATATTCACCTTTCATTCATCACATTTTCAACAGAAAACATGTATCATTCAAACTTTCAGTGCCCCCTCGATATAGTGACCATTTTATAATGTCACCTAGCTTTTTTGCCTGAACATCCTAAAGAACAGATCCATTCCCATGTTAATACCCTCCCTATAATACCAACAATGCATGAAGCCATTTGTCTACGATTTCCCCTAACAAATGGTAAACTTGCATATGGTTTTCCCTCGATAATAATGCCAATTACCTGAAAACCTTCTGTAGTCATACCTGTATTTTGAAAATGGTGCGGTGAAATATGACAGTGGACAAGACATTCAGGTGGTCAGGATAATTACTTATAATAAACCGAAAATTAAATGTTTACACAGAGTGAAACCCAGATACATTTACGGAATTTAATATATTTTGATTACTCGATGAATTTGTCAGTAATGGTAAATTCTTGATGTTGTCAAACCCACTTTATTGCCTACATTCTTCTTTAACAAAAGTTGACAATATATCGAAGGGGCACTGTAATGAAATTATTTTAGGGTATTGAGTATTCTTGTAGAAAGGAATTGTCGGTAGCATTCAAAACCAACAGGAATCTCAAAGAGAGTAACATCATTAACAATATAAGACACTAAGCTTTGTTTGATTTAAATCCTCGTGAATGAAAGCAAATGTTGTAAAGACTTGAGTTTGTCATTGTAATGTAGTATGTATATGTTTTTTTTATCACCTTTACACTTGTAGTTCATGTCATCACATTAATTATGGACTGTAACATCATGAACAAATCTGCATCTATGTTACAGACTTCGCTAAAATATGGAATGAGCATTTTTAAATGTTATAGAAGTTACATTAATCAGTGGAGTGCACTTAATGTTTACACGATACTGAATAGTTCAAGTATTAGACTGAAATACAAACTTTGAGATTGAAAGCTGATACGAAATTGATTCGATGAATTACTTTTCAATTTGTCATCTTGATTAAGGATAAGATAAACGCTGTATTCCTGTGTTCTGTATTGCTAACTGTGGATGACAGTGTTATCTCTGATTTTATTATCATTTCCACGAAACATCGTTTTTTAATCGCACGCAATTTCTATAATGTCACACTTTATATCGGACACCTATACTCTAAATTTAAAACGTTTATGGCATTCTTAGTTGTTTTTCTTTTTAGCGACTTGTCTAACAAAGAGATAACAAATATCGAGAATGGCGCATTCCTTGGATTGACCAACTTAGAATCACTGTAAGTATTTTTGTGACGATAAATGGAACTCAACAAATGTTCATAATGTAAACATTGAAGTCAATAAAAATGTTCAGGGGTTGTGTTTATTGTATCCATTAAATACATTTATAATTGATTGAGATGGACGACTAACAATCAAAGTTATTGAAGGATCTGGTTTGATATATTATATGGTCTATACAATGATCTAATTTGTAAATTCAATGTATCACTCCCTCAAATGCTGCTTTACAATTCTTATAGAAATTTTAAGTTGATCTCTACCTGGTGATATTCATGATATGTTACTTACTGTAGATGTTCAATATATAGGGTTCACGATAGATTGTACTGGTCAACAGAGGATCCTTTAGGTTCATCTTTACCTAGTGATATTAACAATATATTATTCCCTTTAGATGTTCAAATCGTAGGGTCATGACGGATTGGACCTGTCTACAGAGATTAATTTCCCCCTCCCCGTTACATGTTCTATCCTCTGATCCGTACAGGAGTCAGTGACTGCCATCAATGTGATTTTGTATTCTCCATGGGAATTATAAGTTTGACTTCTGTTCGCTGTCTTCCCTTTTCACTCATACTACAAGGCATAATTGTATATAGCAAGTATTTTTAACCTAACCGTTTTGATATAGCCATGACTGGCTGTTTTCTTCAGCAGTATATATTTTCAGAACTTGTGATAACCATTTTTAAAATGTTTTAATAATCATCAATATCAAACTAACCTGTACTAACTGTCCTCTCTGCTTACAGTGGCATTTAGACGTTACTGTTATTATTTCATTTGTAGAAAACAATACATAGTATGCAGAGGAAAACATCAAATCAAAATTAGTAAAATATCAAATAGAAGAGGGACACTCTTATAATGTTTGATGGAATATCACTGTTGATTTCTCGAAAATGTATTGAGACTTTTCTCCCAAAGTGCTTATTGGAACTGACGCATATTTGGACACACAAAGACCTAGTGTTATTGCATTAGAAATATAGCTTTCCAGCATATATTGCTGTTGAGTAAAATGTTGCATGACGTTTTTATAATGATTGTTGACTACGATTTCCTCAGTTTACCTGATCAACATATATAGCTTACTTACTGTGTGTATGCCGTCCTTACAAGTGATTCTTACTCACGATAGGCAGTTAAAATCATATCCGGTATATCAAAAAGTATGTGTGTGTCCCAATCTATATTTTGTATTCTGTGTACGTTGTATATTGTTTAACACTTCATTCGATACAGGAAAAAAAATACCTCACTCAGGATCCTTTTCTGAAAATGTACATTTGAAATACTGAACTGAAATCGCCACTGAATTCGCCTTAATCTTTTTTTATTCTGTTGTTTTAGTGATTTATCTTCGAATAAGATGACCGGTATAAAGAATGGCACGTTTACTGGATTGGACAGCTTGCATTCGCTGTGAGTATTTTCCTTATGTTTAGAATTCAGCAATAATTGATATCGTTTGCTTTGATGGAGTTAAATAAATTGCTGAAGATGCAATATTGTATAATGACTTCATGCGATAGATTTATTGTATCAGGAGCAAAATCATGAAAGAAATATTACAAACGCCAGGTCTGTACTAGGAGATTGGTTTCCTATCTCAGCAGTATATGTTTATATTATATATTTTAACTTATATTGGTGAATATTGACACGAGTTGACTGTGAAATGTTCGAGCTACCTTGTGTATATTGACAATCAACGAGTGTCAATATTCACCAATATAAGTTAAAGGACCCTTTTATTATATAACTAGCTTATTTATTTGTTAAATTGTATTCCATTTCATTCAAAATACTGAAATGATACACGAAAATTCATCAATATTGACAAATAATGTGAAAGTGTGCAATATCAGCATCCATTTCTTAACTGTTCAATATTAACCCGTCATTGATGCATAAATCAAACTGTTTTGTGAATGGGAACATCATAATTTATGTACAAGGAAAATTCACTTGAAGTAAATAAAATGATAATTTGTTTTTAATGCAATGCATACCGAATTACGATATCAAATACTGGATCTGTTAAATTCTTAGGACCGTCGTCTGCCATTTTGGCTTGTTTACGTTGTTACGATAAGGTTTATCTTGAACGCTCATACTCGCAATATTTCGGTTGCACACAATTTACGCAATGCAAAGTTAACGTTTAATACATTATCAGGATATTAAAGGCTAACATTCTCTATATTCTACGCAGAATTTAAAATAGAATATTTATTACCTATATAATAGATTGCTTTATAGTGTGACATACTCTACTAGCATCCATGAGTATCTAACGGAACTAAATCAGCGCGTATCAACTATCTAGTCTGTACATTAAATAGCATGCAAAGCATTCTACTTTTGATGGCAATTTAGAAAGTAACACACATAACCAGTTTTGTATAAGATAGAGAAAAGCAAAACATTAACACCAATAAACAAAATGTCACCCCGAAGCATAAAGTATCTTTTATTAATAAAATATCTTCATTTATTGATTTTCCGGTTTTCATCCACGTACAAGTGGTTTCTAATCGAATCGAAACCGACGGTGTAACAACAAACGTGTAACATTAAATGATAATATGATGAATGTATTCAAAACGTTTCCATTTAAGTATCATTAGGATTCCAAATCACAAAAGAAAATCATTTTTAATTATGGAAACAATATTAATTATGTAAGAAAACTAAATACATGTGATATGATTTTGAGGGATGGAACAAGACGAAACTATAGAATCTTGCTCTTTTATTTAAGTGTCGTGTGTTCCTATGCACGCCGTTTATGATTTTCCATCACATTTTCTATGCATAATTTCCCAATCGCCAACACACTAAAACTTGACTTTAAATTTGTAAATACATGATATTATATTCATATGCCTGTTTTTTTCTTAAGTGATTTGGATGGGAATGTTATTGCCAAGATATGGAATGGCGCGTTTATCGGAATGCACATATTGAAATCATTTTAAGTATGTTTGCAATGGTGATTAGAATTCAGAAATAATTCGTGTTGAAGTAATTGAAAGAGGTGATATAAATGTATCATATTAAATGTTGTGTAGTAGCACATTTAACTTGAGTAAGGGTACTGGAATTCATATGAGGCAACCAGTATTATCAACGGAAGTTTGCGTTGAGATAGGAATATTGTTATTTTACAAGTAATCCTTTCCATATATTGTGATAAACACTAGCACTTTTTTAAGAAGTGCCATCGTAATGAAATATGTACAGAGAAATAATCTGGTTTGAACTGAGTATCATATGAAAATAGTAGTTTTCTAATAGTTTGCAGAAGCTTATATTTCCTATTATTCATGGTGTTATAAGGTTGATTTCTGTTCGTTGCATTCTCTTTTCATTCATACCGCAGAAGTATCCTCTTATCACTTGCATATGGTGTTTATATCTTGGTACCGTATACGTTTTACATCTTTCAAGTTATTCGATGTGTAGGACCATGTTCTGCATCTGGTATTTTTTTCTGTGAGATGCGTAGTACTGTCATTTGCCATTTTGGCTTGTTTACGTTGTTATTGTAAGGTTAATCTTGAATGGTTATACTCGGAATATTTCGGGCACACACAATTTACGCAATGCAAAGTTAGCTTTCAATAAATTCCCAGGATATTGAACGCTAACAATCTCTAGATTTTATAATAGACTATTTATTAGCTATATAGTACATGTCTACATAGCGTTAATACTCTACTAGCATTACTGAGCATCGAATGGAACTAAATCTGAGTGAATGAACGATGTAGTCTGTATATTAAATATCATTCAAAGTATTATACTTCTGATGATCATTTAGGAAGTAACACACAAAGCAAGATTTCCCTAAAATAGAAAAAAGCAAACAATTTACATTAATGAATAAATCCTCACCCTGAAGAATAATTGTATTTGATTAATAAAAAAATATCCTTGATTTATTTTCCAGTTGTCATAGACGTTTCAGTGGTATCTACTGGAATCGAATCCGGCGGTTTAACAGCAACAGTGTCATTTGCTATAATTTCAAGGGATTAAAAAAGTCGAAGCTATATAACATTTTTTTTTTAAATGAAGTTTCAAACGTTCCCTTGGACGCCGTGCCCGATTGTACATTACCTATTAAATGCATAGTCTTCCAATCTCCAACATACTAAAACTTGCCTGCATTTTTCTTTGTTCAGTGATTTGGATGGGAATGGTATAGCTAAAATATGGAATGGCGCATTTCTTGGATTAAACAGCTTGAAATCACTGTAAGTATGTTTGTAATGGTTATTAGAATTCAGCAATAATTCACTTTGAATTCATTGAAGGAGGTGATATAATTGAATCAGATTAAGTGTTGTGTAATGACACAGTTAACTTGATTATGAGTATAATGACATCGGTCGCCGAGTGGTTGGGCGGTCAGACTCTCGAGCAAAAGGTCGTGGGTTCGAGTCCCGGCCGCGGCAGGACAGACGCTGTGTCCTTGTGAAAGGCACTTTACATGCAGTTCCTCACTTCACCCAAGTGTAAAAGGGGTACCTGGCTATAGACAGTGAAATATATTGTTAGAATGTTAGTGCTTTAGTGCTTGCACTGGCAGCTTGCACTGTATGCTTCTTAGGAGGCTGAGAAAGTTCTAGATTGATATAAGGTCTGCCGGGGTAATAATGTACATTGATTATTGTAAAACGCTTTGAGCAGCATATGCTGGAAAATGCGCTATATTAAACCAATTATTATTGTTATTAGTAGTAGTATTGATACTGGAACTACTATGAAGCAGACATTATTATCAACGGAAGTTTAGTTTTGGAAAGACAGATTTTTTTTTGACATTAATAATTTCCATAAATTGAGATACATACTACCATTGTCCAAGAATTTCCATTCCATTGAAATATGTTACATCAAAATTGGTACCGTATAAGTTTTACATATATACAGAGAGATAATCTAGTTAGATTTGAGTAAAATTTAAAAATACTAGTTTTGTTATGGGTTAAGGAAATGAAACTTGAATTCCATTTTGTTCCAGATAGAAAAAAAAGCAAAAATAAAACATAAACATAAATTTTGAAAATATTATTGTGAAGTGCCAATTATTTCTCTGAAGAATTTAGCAACACTTACTGAATTTCCACACCATAAGTGATTCTATAAGATGTCTTTTACTGTTTGTTATATTCACCTTTCATTCATCACATTTTCAACAGAAAACATGTATCATTCAAACTTTCAGTGCCCCCTCGATATAGTGACCATTTTATAATGTCACCTAGCTTTTTTGCCTGAACATCCTAAAGAACAGATCCATTCCCATGTTAATACCCTCCCTATAATACCAACAATGCATGAAGCCATTTGTCTACGATTTCCCCTAACAAATGGTAAACTTGCATATGGTTTTCCCTCGATAATAATGCCAATTACCTGAAAACCTTCTGTAGTCATACCTGTATTTTGAAAATGGTGCGGTGAAATATGACAGTGGACAAGACATTCAGGTGGTCAGGATAATTACTTATAATAAACCGAAAATTAAATGTTTACACAGAGTGAAACCCAGATACATTTACGGAATTTAATATATTTTGATTACTCGATGAATTTGTCAGTAATGGTAAATTCTTGATGTTGTCAAACCCACTTTATTGCCTAACTTCTTCTTTAAGAGAAGTTGACAATCTATCGAAGGGGCACTGTAATGAAATTATTTTAGGGTATTGAGTATTCTTGTAGAAAGGAATTGTCGGTAGCATTCAAAACCAACAGGAATCTCAAAGAGAGTAACATCAATAACGATATAAGACACTAAACTTCGTCTGATTTAAATCCTCGTGAATGAAAGCAACTGTTGTAAAGACTTGAGTTTGTCATTGTAATGTAGTATGTATATGTTTTTTTTATCACCTTTACACTTGTAGTTCATGTCATCACATTAATTATGGACTGTAACATCATGAACAAATCTGCATCTATGTTACAGACTTCGCTAAAATATGGAATGAGCATTTTTAAATGTTATAGAAGTTACATTAATCAGTGGAGTGCACTTAATGTTTACACGATACTGAATAGTTCAAGTGTTAGACTGAAATACAAACTTTGAGATTGAAAGCTGATACGAAATTGATTCGATGAATTACTTTTCAATTTGTCATCTTGATTAAGGATAAGATAAACGCTGTATTCCTGTGTTCTGTATTGCTAACTGTGGATGACAGTGTTATCTCTGATTTTATTATCATTTCCACGAAACATCGTTTTTTAATCGCACGCAATTTCTATAATGTCACACTTTATATCGGACACCTATACTCTAAATTTAAAACGTTTATGGCATTCTTAGTTGTTTTTCTTTTTAGCGACTTGTCTAACAAAGAGATAACAAATATCGAGAATGGCGCATTCCTTGGATTGACCAACTTAGAATCACTGTAAGTATTTTTGTGACGATAAATGGAACTCAACAAATGTTCATAATGTAAACATTGAAGTCAATAAAAATGTTCAGGGGTTGTGTTTATTGTATCCATTAAATACATTTATAATTGATTGAGATGGACGACTAACAATCAAAGTTATTGAAGGATCTGGTTTGATATATTATATGGTCTATACAATGATCTAATTTGTAAATTCAATGTATCACTCCCTCAAATGCTGCTTTACAATTCTTATAGAAATTTTAAGTTGATCTCTACCTGGTGATATTCATGATATGTTACTTACTGTAGATGTTCAATATATAGGGTTCACGATAGATTGTACTGGTCAACAGAGGATCCTTTAGGTTCATCTTTACCTAGTGATATTAACAATATAGTATTCCCTTTAGATGTTCAAATCGTAGGGTCATGACGGATTGGACCTGTCTACAGAGATTAATTTCCCCCTCCCCGTTACATGTTCTATCCTCTGATCCGTACAGGAGTCAGTGACTGCCATCAATGTGATTTTGTATTCTCCATGGGAATTATAAGTTTGACTTCTGTTCGCTGTCTTCCCTTTTCACTCATACTACAAGGCATAATTGTATATAGCAAGTATTTTTAACCTAACCGTTTTGATATAGCCATGACTGGCTGTTTTCTTCAGCAGTATATATTTTCAGAACTTGTGATAACCATTTTTAAAATGTTTTAATAATCATCAATATCAAACTAACCTGTACTAACTGTCCTCTCTGCTTACAGTGGCATTTAGACGTTACTGTTATTATTTCATTTGTAGAAAACAATACATAGTATGCAGAGGAAAACATCAAATCAAAATTAGTAAAATATCAAATAGAAGAGGGACACTCTTATAATGTTTGATGGAATATCACTGTTGATTTCTCGAAAATGTATTGAGACTTTTCTCCCAAAGTGCTTATTGGAACTGACGCATATTTGGACACACAAAGACCTAGTGTTATTGCATTAGAAATATAGCTTTCCAGCATATATTGCTGTTGAGTAAAATGTTGCATGACGTTTTTATAATGATTGTTGACTACGATTTCCTCAGTTTACCTGATCAACATATATAGCTTACTTACTGTGTGTATGCCGTCCTTACAAGTGATTCTTACTCACGATAGGCAGTTAAAATCATATCCGGTATATCAAAAAGTATGTGTGTGTCCCAATCTATATTTTGTATTCTGTGTACGTTGTATATTGTTTAACACTTCATTCGATACAGGAAAAAAAATACCTCACTCAGGATCCTTTTCTGAAAATGTACATTTGAAATACTGAACTGAAATCGCCACTGAATTCGCCTTAATCTTTTTTTATTCTGTTGTTTTAGTGATTTATCTTCGAATAAGATGACCGGTATAAAGAATGGCACGTTTACTGGATTGGACAGCTTGCATTCGCTGTGAGTATTTTCCTTATGTTTAGAATTCAGCAATAATTGATATCGTTTGCTTTGATGGAGTTAAATAAATTGCTGAAGATGCAATATTGTATAATGACTTCATGCGATAGATTTATTGTATCAGGAGCAAAATCATGAAAGAAATATTACAAACGCCAGGTCTGTACTAGGAGATTGGTTTCCTATCTCAGCAGTATATGTTTATATTATATATTTTAACTTATATTGGTGAATATTGACACGAGTTGACTGTGAAATGTTCGAGCTACCTTGTGTATATTGACAATCAACGAGTGTCAATATTCACCAATATAAGTTAAAGGACCCTTTTATTATATAACTAGCTTATTTATTTGTTAAATTGTATTCCATTTCATTCAAAATACTGAAATGATACACGAAAATTCATCAATATTGACAAATAATGTGAAAGTGTGCAATATCAGCATCCATTTCTTAACTGTTCAATATTAACCCGTCATTGATGCATAAATCAAACTGTTTTGTGAATGGGAACATCATAATTTATGTACAAGGAAAATTCACTTGAAGTAAATAAAATGATAATTTGTTTTTAATGCAATGCATACCGAATTACGATATCAAATACTGGATCTGTTAAATTCTTAGGACCGTCGTCTGCCATTTTGGCTTGTTTACGTTGTTACGATAAGGTTTATCTTGAACGCTCATACTCGCAATATTTCGGTTGCACACAATTTACGCAATGCAAAGTTAACGTTTAATACATTATCAGGATATTAAAGGCTAACATTCTCTATATTCTACGCAGAATTTAAAATAGAATATTTATTACCTATATAATAGATTGCTTTATAGTGTGACATACTCTACTAGCATCCATGAGTATCTAACGGAACTAAATCAGCGCGTATCAACTATCTAGTCTGTACATTAAATAGCATGCAAAGCATTCTACTTTTGATGGCAATTTAGAAAGTAACACACATAACCAGTTTTGTATAAGATAGAGAAAAGCAAAACATTAACACCAATAAACAAAATGTCACCCCGAAGCATAAAGTATCTTTTATTAATAAAATATCTTCATTTATTGATTTTCCGGTTTTCATCCACGTACAAGTGGTTTCTAATCGAATCGAAACCGACGGTGTAACAACAAACGTGTAACATTAAATGATAATATGATGAATGTATTCAAAACGTTTCCATTTAAGTATCATTAGGATTCCAAATCACAAAAGAAAATCATTTTTAATTATGGAAACAATATTAATTATGTAAGAAAACTAAATACATGTGATATGATTTTGAGGGATGGAACAAGACGAAACTATAGAATCTTGCTCTTTTATTTAAGTGTCGTGTGTTCCTATGCACGCCGTTTATGATTTTCCATCACATTTTCTATGCATAATTTCCCAATCGCCAACACACTAAAACTTGACTTTAAATTTGTAAATACATGATATTATATTCATATGCCTGTTTTTTTCTTAAGTGATTTGGATGGGAATGTTATTGCCAAGATATGGAATGGCGCGTTTATCGGAATGCACATATTGAAATCATTTTAAGTATGTTTGCAATGGTGATTAGAATTCAGAAATAATTCGTGTTGAAGTAATTGAAAGAGGTGATATAAATGTATCATATTAAATGTTGTGTAGTAGCACATTTAACTTGAGTAAGGGTACTGGAATTCATATGAGGCAACCAGTATTATCAACGGAAGTTTGCGTTGAGATAGGAATATTGTTATTTTACAAGTAATCCTTTCCATATATTGTGATAAACACTAGCACTTTTTTAAGAAGTGCCATCGTAATGAAATATGTACAGAGAAATAATCTGGTTTGAACTGAGTATCATATGAAAATAGTAGTTTTCTAATAGTTTGCAGAAGCTTATATTTCCTATTATTCATGGTGTTATAAGGTTGATTTCTGTTCGTTGCATTCTCTTTTCATTCATACCGCAGAAGTATCCTCTTATCACTTGCATATGGTGTTTATATCTTGGTACCGTATACGTTTTACATCTTTCAAGTTATTCGATGTGTAGGACCATGTTCTGCATCTGGTATTTTTTTCTGTGAGATGCGTAGTACTGTCATTTGCCATTTTGGCTTGTTTACGTTGTTATTGTAAGGTTAATCTTGAATGGTTATACTCGGAATATTTCGGGCACACACAATTTACGCAATGCAAAGTTAGCTTTCAATAAATTCCCAGGATATTGAACGCTAACAATCTCTAGATTTTATAATAGACTATTTATTAGCTATATAGTACATGTCTACATAGCGTTAATACTCTACTAGCATTACTGAGCATCGAATGGAACTAAATCTGAGTGAATGAACGATGTAGTCTGTATATTAAATATCATTCAAAGTATTATACTTCTGATGATCATTTAGGAAGTAACACACAAAGCAAGATTTCCCTAAAATAGAAAAAAGCAAACAATTTACATTAATGAATAAATCCTCACCCTGAAGAATAATTGTATTTGATTAATAAAAAAATATCCTTGATTTATTTTCCAGTTGTCATAGACGTTTCAGTGGTATCTACTGGAATCGAATCCGGCGGTTTAACAGCAACAGTGTCATTTGCTATAATTTCAAGGGATTAAAAAAGTCGAAGCTATATAACATTTTTTTTTTAAATGAAGTTTCAAACGTTCCCTTGGACGCCGTGCCCGATTGTACATTACCTATTAAATGCATAGTCTTCCAATCTCCAACATACTAAAACTTGCCTGCATTTTTCTTTGTTCAGTGATTTGGATGGGAATGGTATAGCTAAAATATGGAATGGCGCATTTCTTGGATTAAACAGCTTGAAATCACTGTAAGTATGTTTGTAATGGTTATTAGAATTCAGCAATAATTCACTTTGAATTCATTGAAGGAGGTGATATAATTGAATCAGATTAAGTGTTGTGTAATGACACAGTTAACTTGATTATGAGTATAATGACATCGGTCGCCGAGTGGTTGGGCGGTCAGACTCTCGAGCAAAAGGTCGTGGGTTCGAGTCCCGGCCGCGGCAGGACAGACGCTGTGTCCTTGTGAAAGGCACTTTACATGCAGTTCCTCACTTCACCCAAGTGTAAAAGGGGTACCTGGCTATAGACAGTGAAATATATTGTTAGAATGTTAGTGCTTTAGTGCTTGCACTGGCAGCTTGCACTGTATGCTTCTTAGGAGGCTGAGAAAGTTCTAGATTGATATAAGGTCTGCCGGGGTAATAATGTACATTGATTATTGTAAAACGCTTTGAGCAGCATATGCTGGAAAATGCGCTATATTAAACCAATTATTATTGTTATTAGTAGTAGTATTGATACTGGAACTACTATGAAGCAGACATTATTATCAACGGAAGTTTAGTTTTGGAAAGACAGATTTTTTTTTGACATTAATAATTTCCATAAATTGAGATACATACTACCATTGTCCAAGAATTTCCATTCCATTGAAATATGTTACATCAAAATTGGTACCGTATAAGTTTTACATATATACAGAGAGATAATCTAGTTAGATTTGAGTAAAATTTAAAAATACTAGTTTTGTTATGGGTTAAGGAAATGAAACTTGAATTCCATTTTGTTCCAGATAGAAAAAAAAGCAAAAATAAAACATAAACATAAATTTTGAAAATATTATTGTGAAGTGCCAATTATTTCTCTGAAGAATTTAGCAACACTTACTGAATTTCCACACCATAAGTGATTCTATAAGATGTCTTTTACTGTTTGTTATATTCACCTTTCATTCATCACATTTTCAACAGAAAACATGTATCATTCAAACTTTCAGTGCCCCCTCGATATAGTGACCATTTTATAATGTCACCTAGCTTTTTTGCCTGAACATCCTAAAGAACAGATCCATTCCCATGTTAATACCCTCCCTATAATACCAACAATGCATGAAGCCATTTGTCTACGATTTCCCCTAACAAATGGTAAACTTGCATATGGTTTTCCCTCGATAATAATGCCAATTACCTGAAAACCTTCTGTAGTCATACCTGTATTTTGAAAATGGTGCGGTGAAATATGACAGTGGACAAGACATTCAGGTGGTCAGGATAATTACTTATAATAAACCGAAAATTAAATGTTTACACAGAGTGAAACCCAGATACATTTACGGAATTTAATATATTTTGATTACTCGATGAATTTGTCAGTAATGGTAAATTCTTGATGTTGTCAAACCCACTTTATTGCCTAACTTCTTCTTTAAGAGAAGTTGACAATCTATCGAAGGGGCACTGTAATGAAATTATTTTAGGGTATTGAGTATTCTTGTAGAAAGGAATTGTCGGTAGCATTCAAAACCAACAGGAATCTCAAAGAGAGTAACATCAATAACGATATAAGACACTAAACTTCGTCTGATTTAAATCCTCGTGAATGAAAGCAAATGTTGTAAAGACTTGAGTTTGTCATTGTAATGTAGTATGTATATGTTTTTTTTATCACCTTTACACTTGTAGTTCATGTCATCACATTAATTATGGACTGTAACATCATGAACAAATCTGCATCTATGTTACAGACTTCGCTAAAATATGGAATGAGCATTTTTAAATGTTATAGAAGTTACATTAATCAGTGGAGTGCACTTAATGTTTACACGATACTGAATAGTTCAAGTATTAGACTGAAATACAAACTTTGAGATTGAAAGCTGATACGAAATTGATTCGATGAATTACTTTTCAATTTGTCATCTTGATTAAGGATAAGATAAACGCTGTATTCCTGTGTTCTGTATTGCTAACTGTGGATGACAGTGTTATCTCTGATTTTATTATCATTTCCACGAAACATCGTTTTTTAATCGCACGCAATTTCTATAATGTCACACTTTATATCGGACACCTATACTCTAAATTTAAAACGTTTATGGCATTCTTAGTTGTTTTTCTTTTTAGCGACTTGTCTAACAAAGAGATAACAAATATCGAGAATGGCGCATTCCTTGGATTGACCAACTTAGAATCACTGTAAGTATTTTTGTGACGATAAATGGAACTCAACAAATGTTCATAATGTAAACATTGAAGTCAATAAAAATGTTCAGGGGTTGTGTTTATTGTATCCATTAAATACATTTATAATTGATTGAGATGGACGACTAACAATCAAAGTTATTGAAGGATCTGGTTTGATATATTATATGGTCTATACAATGATATAATTTGTAAATTCAATGTATCACTCCCTCAAATGCTGCTTTACAATTCTTATAGAAATTTTAAGTTGATCTCTACCTGGTGATATTCATGATATGTTACTTACTGTAGATGTTCAATATATAGGGTTCACGATAGATTGTACTGGTCAACAGAGGATCCTTTAGGTTCATCTTTACCTAGTGATATTAACAATATAGTATTCCCTTTAGATGTTCAAATCGTAGGGTCATGACGGATTGGACCTGTCTACAGAGATTAATTTCCCCCTCCCCGTTACATGTTCTATCCTCTGATCCGTACAGGAGTCAGTGACTGCCATCAATGTGATTTTGTATTCTCCATGGGAATTATAAGTTTGACTTCTGTTCGCTGTCTTCCCTTTTCACTCATACTACAAGGCATAATTGTATATAGCAAGTATTTTTAACCTAACCGTTTTGATATAGCCATGACTGGCTGTTTTCTTCAGCAGTATATATTTTCAGAACTTGTGATAACCATTTTTAAAATGTTTTAATAATCATCAATATCAAACTAACCTGTACTAACTGTCCTCTCTGCTTACAGTGGCATTTAGACGTTACTGTTATTATTTCATTTGTAGAAAACAATACATAGTATGCAGAGGAAAACATCAAATCAAAATTAGTAAAATATCAAATAGAAGAGGGACAATCTTATAATGTTTGATGGAATATCACTGTTGATTTCTCGAAAATGTATTGAGACTTTTCTCCCAAAGTGCTTATTGGAACTGACGCATATTTGGACACACAAAGACCTAGTGTTATTGCATTAGAAATATAGCTTTCCAGCATATATTGCTGTTGAGTAAAATGTTGCATGACGTTTTTATAATGATTGTTGACTACGATTTCCTCAGTTTACCTGATCAACATATATAGCTTACTTACTGTGTGTATGCCGTCCTTACAAGTGATTCTTACTCACGATAGGCAGTTAAAATCATATCCGGTATATCAAAAAGTATGTGTGTGTCCCAATCTATATTTTGTATTCTGTGTACGTTGTATATTGTTTAACACTTCATTCGATACAGGAAAAAAAATACCTCACTCAGGATCCTTTTCTGAAAATGTACATTTGAAATACTGAACTGAAATCGCCACTGAATTCGCCTTAATCTTTTTTTATTCTGTTGTTTTAGTGATTTATCTTCGAATAAGATGACCGGTATAAAGAATGGCACGTTTACTGGATTGGACAGCTTGCATTCGCTGTGAGTATTTTCCTTATGTTTAGAATTCAGCAATAATTGATATCGTTTGCTTTGATGGAGTTAAATAAATTGCTGAAGATGCAATATTGTATAATGACTTCATGCGATAGATTTATTGTATCAGGAGCAAAATCATGAAAGAAATATTACAAACGCCAGGTCTGTACTAGGAGATTGGTTTCCTATCTCAGCAGTATATGTTTATATTATATATTTTAACTTATATTGGTGAATATTGACACGAGTTGACTGTGAAATGTTCGAGCTACCTTGTGTATATTGACAATCAACGAGTGTCAATATTCACCAATATAAGTTAAAGGACCCTTTTATTATATAACTAGCTTATTTATTTGTTAAATTGTATTCCATTTCATTCAAAATACTGAAATGATACACGAAAATTCATCAATATTGACAAATAATGTGAAAGTGTGCAATATCAGCATCCATTTCTTAACTGTTCAATATTAACCCGTCATTGATGCATAAATCAAACTGTTTTGTGAATGGGAACATCATAATTTATGTACAAGGAAAATTCACTTGAAGTAAATAAAATGATAATTTGTTTTTAATGCAATGCATACCGAATTACGATATCAAATACTGGATCTGTTAAATTCTTAGGACCGTCGTCTGCCATTTTGGCTTGTTTACGTTGTTACGATAAGGTTTATCTTGAACGCTCATACTCGCAATATTTCGGTTGCACACAATTTACGCAATGCAAAGTTAACGTTTAATACATTATCAGGATATTAAAGGCTAACATTCTCTATATTCTACGCAGAATTTAAAATAGAATATTTATTACCTATATAATAGATTGCTTTATAGTGTGACATACTCTACTAGCATCCATGAGTATCTAACGGAACTAAATCAGCGCGTATCAACTATCTAGTCTGTACATTAAATAGCATGCAAAGCATTCTACTTTTGATGGCAATTTAGAAAGTAACACACATAACCAGTTTTGTATAAGATAGAGAAAAGCAAAACATTAACACCAATAAACAAAATGTCACCCCGAAGCATAAAGTATCTTTTATTAATAAAATATCTTCATTTATTGATTTTCCGGTTTTCATCCACGTACAAGTGGTTTCTAATCGAATCGAAACCGACGGTGTAACAACAAACGTGTAACATTAAATGATACTATGATGAATGTATTCAAAACGTTTCCATTTAAGTATCATTAGGATTCCAAATCACAAAAGAAAATCATTTTTAATTATGGAAACAATATTAATTATGTAAGAAAACTAAATACATGTGATATGATTTTGAGGGATGGAACAAGACGAAACTATAGAATCTTGCTCTTTTATTTAAGTGTCGTGTGTTCCTATGCACGCCGTTTATGATTTTCCATCACATTTTCTATGCATAATTTCCCAATCGCCAACACACTAAAACTTGACTTTAAATTTGTAAATACATGATATTATATTCATATGCCTGTTTTTTTCTTAAGTGATTTGGATGGGAATGTTATTGCCAAGATATGGAATGGCGCGTTTATCGGAATGCACAGATTGAAATCATTTTAAGTATGTTTGCAATGGTGATTAGAATTCAGAAATAATTCGTGTTGAAGTAATTGAAAGAGGTGATATAAATGTATCATATTAAATGTTGTGTAGTAGCACATTTAACTTGAGTAAGGGTACTGGAATTCATATGAGGCAACCAGTATTATCAACGGAAGTTTGCGTTGAGATAGGAATATTGTTATTTTACAAGTAATCCTTTCCATATATTGTGATAAACACTAGCACTTTTTTAAGAAGTGCCATTGTAATGAAATATGTACAGAGAAATAATCTGGTTTGAACTGAGTATCATATGAAAATAGTAGTTTTCTAATAGTTTGCAGAAGCTTATATTTCCTATTATTCATGGTGTTATAAGGTTGATTTCTGTTCGTTGCATTCTCTTTTCATTCATACCGCAGAAGTATCCTCTTATCACTTGCATATGGTGTTTATATCTTGGTACCGTATACGTTTTACATCTTTCAAGTTATTCGATGTGTAGGACCATGTTCTGCATCTGGTATTTTTTTCTGTGAGATGCGTAGTACTGTCATTTGCCATTTTGGCTTGTTTACGTTGTTATTGTAAGGTTAATCTTGAATGGTTATACTCGGAATATTTCGGGCACACACAATTTACGCAATGCAAAGTTAGCTTTCAATAAATTCCCAGGATATTGAACGCTAACAATCTCTAGATTTTATAATAGACTATTTATTAGCTATATAGTACATGTCTACATAGCGTTAATACTCTACTAGCATTACTGAGCATCGAATGGAACTAAATCTGAGTGAATGAACGATGTAGTCTGTATATTAAATATCATTCAAAGTATTATACTTCTGATGATCATTTAGGAAGTAACACACAAAGCAAGATTTCCCTAAAATAGAAAAAAGCAAACAATTTACATTAATGAATAAATCCTCACCCTGAAGAATAATTGTATTTGATTAATAAAAAAATATCCTTGATTTATTTTCCAGTTGTCATAGACGTTTCAGTGGTATCTACTGGAATCGAATCCGGCGGTTTAACAGCAACAGTGTCATTTGCTATAATTTCAAGGGATTAAAAAAGTCGAAGCTATATAACATTTTTTTTTTAAATGAAGTTTCAAACGTTCCCTTGGACGCCGTGCCCGATTGTACATTACCTATTAAATGCATAGTCTTCCAATCTCCAACATACTAAAACTTGCCTGCATTTTTCTTTGTTCAGTGATTTGGATGGGAATGGTATAGCTAAAATATGGAATGGCGCATTTCTTGGATTAAACAGCTTGAAATCACTGTAAGTATGTTTGTAATGGTTATTAGAATTCAGCAATAATTCACTTTGAATTCATTGAAGGAGGTGATATAATTGAATCAGATTAAGTGTTGTGTAATGACACAGTTAACTTGATTATGAGTATAATGACATCGGTCGCCGAGTGGTTGGGCGGTCAGACTCTCGAGCAAAAGGTCGTGGGTTCGAGTCCCGGCCGCGGCAGGACAGACGCTGTGTCCTTGTGAAAGGCACTTTACATGCAGTTCCTCACTTCACCCAAGTGTAAAAGGGGTACCTGGCTATAGACAGTGAAATATATTGTTAGAATGTTAGTGCTTTAGTGCTTGCACTGGCAGCTTGCACTGTATGCTTCTTAGGAGGCTGAGAAAGTTCTAGATTGATATAAGGTCTGCCGGGGTAATAATGTACATTGATTATTGTAAAACGCTTTGAGCAGCATATGCTGGAAAATGCGCTATATTAAACCAATTATTATTGTTATTAGTAGTAGTATTGATACTGGAACTACTATGAAGCAGACATTATTATCAACGGAAGTTTAGTTTTGGAAAGACAGATTTTTTTTTGACATTAATAATTTCCATAAATTGAGATACATACTACCATTGTCCAAGAATTTCCATTCCATTGAAATATGTTACATCAAAATTGGTACCGTATAAGTTTTACATATATACAGAGAGATAATCTAGTTAGATTTGAGTAAAATTTAAAAATACTAGTTTTGTTATGGGTTAAGGAAATGAAACTTGAATTCCATTTTGTTCCAGATAGAAAAAAAGCAAAAATAAAACATAAACATAAATTTTGAAAATATTATTGTGAAGTGCCAATTATTTCTCTGAAGAATTTAGCAACACTTACTGAATTTCCACACCATAAGTGATTCTATAAGATGTCTTTTACTGTTTGTTATATTCACCTTTCATTCATCACATTTTCAACAGAAAACATGTATCATTCAAACTTTCAGTGCCCCCTCGATATAGTGACCATTTTATAATGTCACCTAGCTTTTTTGCCTGAACATCCTAAAGAACAGATCCATTCCCATGTTAATACCCTCCCTATAATACCAACAATGCATGAAGCCATTTGTCTACGATTTCCCCTAACAAATGGTAAACTTGCATATGGTTTTCCCTCGATAATAATGCCAATTACCTGAAAACCTTCTGTAGTCATACCTGTATTTTGAAAATGGTGCGGTGAAATATGACAGTGGACAAGACATTCAGGTGGTCAGGATAATTACTTATAATAAACCGAAAATTAAATGTTTACACAGAGTGAAACCCAGATACATTTACGGAATTTAATATATTTTGATTACTCGATGAATTTGTCAGTAATGGTAAATTCTTGATGTTGTCAAACCCACTTTATTGCCTAACTTCTTCTTTAAGAGAAGTTGACAATCTATCGAAGGGGCACTGTAATGAAATTATTTTAGGGTATTGAGTATTCTTGTAGAAAGGAATTGTCGGTAGCATTCAAAACCAACAGGAATCTCAAAGAGAGTAACATCAATAACGATATAAGACACTAAACTTCGTCTGATTTAAATCCTCGTGAATGAAAGCAAATGTTGTAAAGACTTGAGTTTGTCATTGTAATGTAGTATGTATATGTTTTTTTTATCACCTTTACACTTGTAGTTCATGTCATCACATTAATTATGGACTGTAACATCATGAACAAATCTGCATCTATGTTACAGACTTCGCTAAAATATGGAATGAGCATTTTTAAATGTTATAGAAGTTACATTAATCAGTGGAGTGCACTTAATGTTTACACGATACTGAATAGTTCAAGTATTAGACTGAAATACAAACTTTGAGATTGAAAGCTGATACGAAATTGATTCGATGAATTACTTTTCAATTTGTCATCTTGATTAAGGATAAGATAAACGCTGTATTCCTGTGTTCTGTATTGCTAACTGTGGATGACAGTGTTATCTCTGATTTTATTATCATTTCCACGAAACATCGTTTTTTAATCGCACGCAATTTCTATAATGTCACACTTTATATCGGACACCTATACTCTAAATTTAAAACGTTTATGGCATTCTTAGTTGTTTTTCTTTTTAGCGACTTGTCTAACAAAGAGATAACAAATATCGAGAATGGCGCATTCCTTGGATTGACCAACTTAGAATCACTGTAAGTATTTTTGTGACGATAAATGGAACTCAACAAATGTTCATAATGTAAACATTGAAGTCAATAAAAATGTTCAGGGGTTGTGTTTATTGTATCCATTAAATACATTTATAATTGATTGAGATGGACGACTAACAATCAAAGTTATTGAAGGATCTGGTTTGATATATTATATGGTCTATACAATGATATAATTTGTAAATTCAATGTATCACTCCCTCAAATGCTGCTTTACAATTCTTATAGAAATTTTAAGTTGATCTCTACCTGGTGATATTCATGATATGTTACTTACTGTAGATGTTCAATATATAGGGTTCACGATAGATTGTACTGGTCAACAGAGGATCCTTTAGGTTCATCTTTACCTAGTGATATTAACAATATAGTATTCCCTTTAGATGTTCAAATCGTAGGGTCATGACGGATTGGACCTGTCTACAGAGATTAATTTCCCCCTCCCCGTCACATGTTCTATCCTCTGATCCGTACAGGAGTCAGTGACTGCCATCAATGTGATTTTGTATTCTCCATGGGAATTATAAGTTTGACTTCTGTTCGCTGTCTTCCCTTTTCACTCATACTACAAGGCATAATTGTATATAGCAAGTATTTTTAACCTAACCGTTTTGATATAGCCATGACTGGCTGTTTTCTTCAGCAGTATATATTTTCAGAACTTGTGATAACCATTTTTAAAATGTTTTAATAATCATCAATATCAAACTAACCTGTACTAACTGTCCTCTCTGCTTACAGTGGCATTTAGACGTTACTGTTATTATTTCATTTGTAGAAAACAATACATAGTATGCAGAGGAAAACATCAAATCAAAATTAGTAAAATATCAAATAGAAGAGGGACACTCTTATAATGTTTGATGGAATATCACTGTTGATTTCTCGAAAATGTATTGAGACTTTTCTCCCAAAGTGCTTATTGGAACTGACGCATATTTGGACACACAAAGACCTAGTGTTATTGCATTAGAAATATAGCTTTCCAGCATATATTGCTGTTGAGTAAAATGTTGCATGACGTTTTTATAATGATTGTTGACTACGATTTCCTCAGTTTACCTGATCAACATATATAGCTTACTTACTGTGTGTATGCCGTCCTTACAAGTGATTCTTACTCACGATAGGCAGTTAAAATCATATCCGGTATATCAAAAAGTATGTGTGTGTCCCAATCTATATTTTGTATTCTGTGTACGTTGTATATTGTTTAACACTTCATTCGATACAGGAAAAAAAATACCTCACTCAGGATCCTTTTCTGAAAATGTACATTTGAAATACTGAACTGAAATCGCCACTGAATTCGCCTTAATCTTTTTTTATTCTGTTGTTTTAGTGATTTATCTTCGAATAAGATGACCGGTATAAAGAATGGCACGTTTACTGGATTGGACAGCTTGCATTCGCTGTGAGTATTTTCCTTATGTTTAGAATTCAGCAATAATTGATATCGTTTGCTTTGATGGAGTTAAATAAATTGCTGAAGATGCAATATTGTATAATGACTTCATGCGATAGATTTATTGTATCAGGAGCAAAATCATGAAAGAAATATTACAAACGCCAGGTCTGTACTAGGAGATTGGTTTCCTATCTCAGCAGTATATGTTTATATTATATATTTTAACTTATATTGGTGAATATTGACACGAGTTGACTGTGAAATGTTCGAGCTACCTTGTGTATATTGACAATCAACGAGTGTCAATATTCACCAATATAAGTTAAAGGACCCTTTTATTATATAACTAGCTTATTTATTTGTTAAATTGTATTCCATTTCATTCAAAATACTGAAATGATACACGAAAATTCATCAATATTGACAAATAATGTGAAAGTGTGCAATATCAGCATCCATTTCTTAACTGTTCAATATTAACCCGTCATTGATGCATAAATCAAACTGTTTTGTGAATGGGAACATCATAATTTATGTACAAGGAAAATTCACTTGAAGTAAATAAAATGATAATTTGTTTTTAATGCAATGCATACCGAATTACGATATCAAATACTGGATCTGTTAAATTCTTAGGACCGTCGTCTGCCATGTTGGCTTGTTTACGTTGTTACGATAAGGTTTATCTTGAACGCTCATACTCGCAATATTTCGGTTGCACACAATTTACGCAATGCAAAGTTAACGTTTAATACATTATCAGGATATTAAAGGCTAACATTCTCTATATTCTACGCAGAATTTAAAATAGAATATTTATCACCTATATAATAGATTGCTTTATAGTGTGACATACTCTACTAGCATCCATGAGTATCTAACGGAACTAAATCAGCGCGTATCAACTATCTAGTCTGTACATTAAATAGCATGCAAAGCATTCTACTTTTGATGGCAATTTAGAAAGTAACACACATAACCAGTTTTGTATAAGATAGAGAAAAGCAAAACATTAACACCAATAAACAAAATGTCACCCCGAAGCATAAAGTATCTTTTATTAATAAAATATCTTCATTTATTGATTTTCCGGTTTTCATCCACGTACAAGTGGTTTCTAATCGAATCGAAACCGACGGTGTAACAACAAACGTGTAACATTAAATGATAATATGATGAATGTATTCAAAACGTTTCCATTTAAGTATCATTAGGATTCCAAATCACAAAAGAAAATCATTTTTAATTATGGAAACAATATTAATTATGTAAGAAAACTAAATACATGTGATATGATTTTGAGGGATGGAACAAGACGAAACTATAGAATCTTGCTCTTTTATTTAAGTGTCGTGTGTTCCTATGCACGCCGTTTATGATTTTCCATCACATTTTCTATGCATAATTTCCCAATCGCCAACACACTAAAACTTGACTTTAAATTTGTAAATACATGATATTATATTCATATGCCTGTTTTTTTCTTAAGTGATTTGGATGGGAATGTTATTGCCAAGATATGGAATGGCGCGTTTATCGGAATGCACAGATTGAAATCATTTTAAGTATGTTTGCAATGGTGATTAGAATTCAGAAATAATTCGTGTTGAAGTAATTGAAAGAGGTGATATAAATGTATCATATTAAATGTTGTGTAGTAGCACATTTAACTTGAGTAAGGGTACTGGAATTCATATGAGGCAACCAGTATTATCAACGGAAGTTTGCGTTGAGATAGGAATATTGTTATTTTACAAGTAATCCTTTCCATATATTGTGATAAACACTAGCACTTTTTTAAGAAGTGCCATTGTAATGAAATATGTACAGAGAAATAATCTGGTTTGAACTGAGTATCATATGAAAATAGTAGTTTTCTAATAGTTTGCAGAAGCTTATATTTCCTATTATTCATGGTGTTATAAGGTTGATTTCTGTTCGTTGCATTCTCTTTTCATTCATACCGCAGAAGTATCCTCTTATCACTTGCATATGGTGTTTATATCTTGGTACCGTATACGTTTTACATCTTTCAAGTTATTCGATGTGTAGGACCATGTTCTGCATCTGGTATTTTTTTCTGTGAGATGCGTAGTACTGTCATTTGCCATTTTGGCTTGTTTACGTTGTTATTGTAAGGTTAATCTTGAATGGTTATACTCGGAATATTTCGGGCACACACAATTTACGCAATGCAAAGTTAGCTTTCAATAAATTCCCAGGATATTGAACGCTAACAATCTCTAGATTTTATAATAGACTATTTATTAGCTATATAGTACATGTCTACATAGCGTTAATACTCTACTAGCATTACTGAGCATCGAATGGAACTAAATCTGAGTGAATGAACGATGTAGTCTGTATATTAAATATCATTCAAAGTATTATACTTCTGATGATCATTTAGGAAGTAACACACAAAGCAAGATTTCCCTAAAATAGAAAAAAGCAAACAATTTACATTAATGAATAAATCCTCACCCTGAAGAATAATTGTATTTGATTAATAAAAAAATATCCTTGATTTATTTTCCAGTTGTCATAGACGTTTCAGTGGTATCTACTGGAATCGAATCCGGCGGTTTAACAGCAACAGTGTCATTTGCTATAATTTCAAGGGATTAAAAAAGTCGAAGCTATATAACATTTTTTTTTTAAATGAAGTTTCAAACGTTCCCTTGGACGCCGTGCCCGATTGTACATTACCTATTAAATGCATAGTCTTCCAATCTCCAACATACTAAAACTTGCCTGCATTTTTCTTTGTTCAGTGATTTGGATGGGAATGGTATAGCTAAAATATGGAATGGCGCATTTCTTGGATTAAACAGCTTGAAATCACTGTAAGTATGTTTGTAATGGTTATTAGAATTCAGCAATAATTCACTTTGAATTCATTGAAGGAGGTGATATAATTGAATCAGATTAAGTGTTGTGTAATGACACAGTTAACTTGATTATGAGTATAATGACATCGGTCGCCGAGTGGTTGGGCGGTCAGACTCTCGAGCAAAAGGTCGTGGGTTCGAGTCCCGGCCGCGGCAGGACAGACGCTGTGTCCTTGTGAAAGGCACTTTACATGCAGTTCCTCACTTCACCCAAGTGTAAAAGGGGTACCTGGCTATAGACAGTGAAATATATTGTTAGAATGTTAGTGCTTTAGTGCTTGCACTGGCAGCTTGCACTGTATGCTTCTTAGGAGGCTGAGAAAGTTCTAGATTGATATAAGGTCTGCCGGGGTAATAATGTACATTGATTATTGTAAAACGCTTTGAGCAGCATATGCTGGAAAATGCGCTATATTAAACCAATTATTATTGTTATTAGTAGTAGTATTGATACTGGAACTACTATGAAGCAGACATTATTATCAACGGAAGTTTAGTTTTGGAAAGACAGATTTTTTTTTGACATTAATAATTTCCATAAATTGAGATACATACTACCATTGTCCAAGAATTTCCATTCCATTGAAATATGTTACATCAAAATTGGTACCGTATAAGTTTTACATATATACAGAGAGATAATCTAGTTAGATTTGAGTAAAATTTAAAAATACTAGTTTTGTTATGGGTTAAGGAAATGAAACTTGAATTCCATTTTGTTCCAGATAGAAAAAAAGCAAAAATAAAACATAAACATAAATTTTGAAAATATTATTGTGAAGTGCCAATTATTTCTCTGAAGAATTTAGCAACACTTACTGAATTTCCACACCATAAGTGATTCTATAAGATGTCTTTTACTGTTTGTTATATTCACCTTTCATTCATCACATTTTCAACAGAAAACATGTATCATTCAAACTTTCAGTGCCCCCTCGATATAGTGACCATTTTATAATGTCACCTAGCTTTTTTGCCTGAACATCCTAAAGAACAGATCCATTCCCATGTTAATACCCTCCCTATAATACCAACAATGCATGAAGCCATTTGTCTACGATTTCCCCTAACAAATGGTAAACTTGCATATGGTTTTCCCTCGATAATAATGCCAATTACCTGAAAACCTTCTGTAGTCATACCTGTATTTTGAAAATGGTGCGGTGAAATATGACAGTGGACAAGACATTCAGGTGGTCAGGATAATTACTTATAATAAACCGAAAATTAAATGTTTACACAGAGTGAAACCCAGATACATTTACGGAATTTAATATATTTTGATTACTCGATGAATTTGTCAGTAATGGTAAATTCTTGATGTTGTCAAACCCACTTTATTGCCTAACTTCTTCTTTAAGAGAAGTTGACAATCTATCGAAGGGGCACTGTAATGAAATTATTTTAGGGTATTGAGTATTCTTGTAGAAAGGAATTGTCGGTAGCATTCAAAACCAACAGGAATCTCAAAGAGAGTAACATCAATAACGATATAAGACACTAAACTTCGTCTGATTTAAATCCTCGTGAATGAAAGCAAATGTTGTAAAGACTTGAGTTTGTCATTGTAATGTAGTATGTATATGTTTTTTTTATCACCTTTACACTTGTAGTTCATGTCATCACATTAATTATGGACTGTAACATCATGAACAAATCTGCATCTATGTTACAGACTTCGCTAAAATATGGAATGAGCATTTTTAAATGTTATAGAAGTTACATTAATCAGTGGAGTGCACTTAATGTTTACACGATACTGAATAGTTCAAGTATTAGACTGAAATACAAACTTTGAGATTGAAAGCTGATACGAAATTGATTCGATGAATTACTTTTCAATTTGTCATCTTGATTAAGGATAAGATAAACGCTGTATTCCTGTGTTCTGTATTGCTAACTGTGGATGACAGTGTTATCTCTGATTTTATTATCATTTCCACGAAACATCGTTTTTTAATCGCACGCAATTTCTATAATGTCACACTTTATATCGGACACCTATACTCTAAATTTAAAACGTTTATGGCATTCTTAGTTGTTTTTCTTTTTAGCGACTTGTCTAACAAAGAGATAACAAATATCGAGAATGGCGCATTCCTTGGATTGACCAACTTAGAATCACTGTAAGTATTTTTGTGACGATAAATGGAACTCAACAAATGTTCATAATGTAAACATTGAAGTCAATAAAAATGTTCAGGGGTTGTGTTTATTGTATCCATTAAATACATTTATAATTGATTGAGATGGACGACTAACAATCAAAGTTATTGAAGGATCTGGTTTGATATATTATATGGTCTATACAATGATATAATTTGTAAATTCAATGTATCACTCCCTCAAATGCTGCTTTACAATTCTTATAGAAATTTTAAGTTGATCTCTACCTGGTGATATTCATGATATGTTACTTACTGTAGATGTTCAATATATAGGGTTCACGATAGATTGTACTGGTCAACAGAGGATCCTTTAGGTTCATCTTTACCTAGTGATATTAACAATATAGTATTCCCTTTAGATGTTCAAATCGTAGGGTCATGACGGATTGGACCTGTCTACAGAGATTAATTTCCCCCTCCCCGTCACATGTTCTATCCTCTGATCCGTACAGGAGTCAGTGACTGCCATCAATGTGATTTTGTATTCTCCATGGGAATTATAAGTTTGACTTCTGTTCGCTGTCTTCCCTTTTCACTCATACTACAAGGCATAATTGTATATAGCAAGTATTTTTAACCTAACCGTTTTGATATAGCCATGACTGGCTGTTTTCTTCAGCAGTATATATTTTCAGAACTTGTGATAACCATTTTTAAAATGTTTTAATAATCATCAATATCAAACTAACCTGTACTAACTGTCCTCTCTGCTTACAGTGGCATTTAGACGTTACTGTTATTATTTCATTTGTAGAAAACAATACATAGTATGCAGAGGAAAACATCAAATCAAAATTAGTAAAATATCAAATAGAAGAGGGACACTCTTATAATGTTTGATGGAATATCACTGTTGATTTCTCGAAAATGTATTGAGACTTTTCTCCCAAAGTGCTTATTGGAACTGACGCATATTTGGACACACAAAGACCTAGTGTTATTGCATTAGAAATATAGCTTTCCAGCATATATTGCTGTTGAGTAAAATGTTGCATGACGTTTTTATAATGATTGTTGACTACGATTTCCTCAGTTTACCTGATCAACATATATAGCTTACTTACTGTGTGTATGCCGTCCTTACAAGTGATTCTTACTCACGATAGGCAGTTAAAATCATATCCGGTATATCAAAAAGTATGTGTGTGTCCCAATCTATATTTTGTATTCTGTGTACGTTGTATATTGTTTAACACTTCATTCGATACAGGAAAAAAAATACCTCACTCAGGATCCTTTTCTGAAAATGTACATTTGAAATACTGAACTGAAATCGCCACTGAATTCGCCTTAATCTTTTTTTATTCTGTTGTTTTAGTGATTTATCTTCGAATAAGATGACCGGTATAAAGAATGGCACGTTTACTGGATTGGACAGCTTGCATTCGCTGTGAGTATTTTCCTTATGTTTAGAATTCAGCAATAATTGATATCGTTTGCTTTGATGGAGTTAAATAAATTGCTGAAGATGCAATATTGTATAATGACTTCATGCGATAGATTTATTGTATCAGGAGCAAAATCATGAAAGAAATATTACAAACGCCAGGTCTGTACTAGGAGATTGGTTTCCTATCTCAGCAGTATATGTTTATATTATATATTTTAACTTATATTGGTGAATATTGACACGAGTTGACTGTGAAATGTTCGAGCTACCTTGTGTATATTGACAATCAACGAGTGTCAATATTCACCAATATAAGTTAAAGGACCCTTTTATTATATAACTAGCTTATTTATTTGTTAAATTGTATTCCATTTCATTCAAAATACTGAAATGATACACGAAAATTCATCAATATTGACAAATAATGTGAAAGTGTGCAATATCAGCATCCATTTCTTAACTGTTCAATATTAACCCGTCATTGATGCATAAATCAAACTGTTTTGTGAATGGGAACATCATAATTTATGTACAAGGAAAATTCACTTGAAGTAAATAAAATGATAATTTGTTTTTAATGCAATGCATACCGAATTACGATATCAAATACTGGATCTGTTAAATTCTTAGGACCGTCGTCTGCCATGTTGGCTTGTTTACGTTGTTACGATAAGGTTTATCTTGAACGCTCATACTCGCAATATTTCGGTTGCACACAATTTACGCAATGCAAAGTTAACGTTTAATACATTATCAGGATATTAAAGGCTAACATTCTCTATATTCTACGCAGAATTTAAAATAGAATATTTATCACCTATATAATAGATTGCTTTATAGTGTGACATACTCTACTAGCATCCATGAGTATCTAACGGAACTAAATCAGCGCGTATCAACTATCTAGTCTGTACATTAAATAGCATGCAAAGCATTCTACTTTTGATGGCAATTTAGAAAGTAACACACATAACCAGTTTTGTATAAGATAGAGAAAAGCAAAACATTAACACCAATAAACAAAATGTCACCCCGAAGCATAAAGTATCTTTTATTAATAAAATATCTTCATTTATTGATTTTCCGGTTTTCATCCACGTACAAGTGGTTTCTAATCGAATCGAAACCGACGGTGTAACAACAAACGTGTAACATTAAATGATAATATGATGAATGTATTCAAAACGTTTCCATTTAAGTATCATTAGGATTCCAAATCACAAAAGAAAATCATTTTTAATTATGGAAACAATATTAATTATGTAAGAAAACTAAATACATGTGATATGATTTTGAGGGATGGAACAAGACGAAACTATAGAATCTTGCTCTTTTATTTAAGTGTCGTGTGTTCCTATGCACGCCGTTTATGATTTTCCATCACATTTTCTATGCATAATTTCCCAATCGCCAACACACTAAAACTTGACTTTAAATTTGTAAATACATGATATTATATTCATATGCCTGTTTTTTTCTTAAGTGATTTGGATG